>NC_092147.1:60507058-60627058 GCF_045791955.1 Oncorhynchus clarkii lewisi
TGACTTGTTAAGCACATTTTTACTCCTGAGCATATTTAGGCTTGCCATAACAAAGGGGTTGAATACCTACTGACTCGATACTTTCAGCTTAATTCTACTTTGACGTTATGGGGTATTGTGTGTCGGCCAGTGACCAAAAATATCTAAATTGAATCTATTTTAAATCGAGGCTGTAACACATCAAAATGTGGAAAATGTCAAGGTGTGTAAATACTTTCTGAAGGCACTGTACATACGGAACATGTTCATTCAGCAAATGAAGATGTGTACCACATATGCAACTTTTCACAACTCAATCATGCTGTTTGAAAACACATTAGTCAATACAGATTTACGGAAAGTTGTGGTTGGCTGGTGAGGGTTGTTTTAATCAAGAAGACACAAAGAAAATCTTATCCAAACCTACGGCTAACTATTTCAAAATGGCTTATGTCAGCATAAAATGTGACTATACTTCCCACTTGTCATGCTCATTACTTATAATTGTTATTAAATTGTAAATCGTGATGACAGCGATACTATGAAATCCATTTTCACATGCATTTAATACAGTTTCTTGCACATTTTGAATTAAAGATACCCTATATGACTGATCAATGCCGGTAATATGATGGGTGTTAATATGTTAAAACAACCAGATCTGTTGTTTGTGGCACTTCATTAATCCACCACCATTTCAGACATTGTTTTCACAATGTATTTTGTATGAATATTCAGGCTTCATAATAATAATGCAATTTTACAACGTAATTGTTCGCGTAAATACTGTAAGTAATATAATGGGTATTTCTAATGTGCAAAAATGCAAAGTCTGAGTTACAGTAAGCTATAAGAATGTCTTAGGAGGAAGTACGTCTCATCGTATTGTTTGTCATTTTGAACAAGTCATTTTGCAATTTGCACAAAAAGTATTATCTTTTGGGGTTCCTACCAGCGTGCAATTATCTTTATAGCTTTTTAATATAAAAACAGTATCTGTCTTTAGCTTCAAACATTTCATTTAAAGTTAAAGGCTGGATAGATTTTTATGAAGGATTTAAGCTATTGCATTATATTCAAACATTTCACAGTAAATTCTTTCAAACTGTTTCGGATACAAAATGTGGGACAAAGTGAAACATTTTACATTACAACAACAGTTCTGCTGAAGCAATTGTGGAAACGTTAGTAGCTACTTGCACAGTAACTAGCAGGACAACCCAGTCATTTACAGACCATAATAAAGAAAAGGGTATCATGTACAGTATCTGTCAATGTGGATATGCTAGCTACTGTAATGTATATTTGATACTTTCTGCTTGCAGTAATAGAAGAGATGTGACCTCCGTGGAAGTATCAGTCATGAGCTGCCTTTGATTCGGTCTCTATTTCCGGGAGACTCGGGACAGAACACCAGATCCCACATCAACTGACCTTGGCGTCTCTTTAGAACTCTCTCCAAATCTCATTTGCCGGTGCTCAAGGTTGCGTTGCATTTTGTCTGTTGTTTACGTTACCGAACCTCAACCCCTACGCCCCCGCAAGGAGCCCCTCTTGAGAAATAACACCTGAGTCTAAGGTCTAAGACGAGGTGGCGTGGGAGTACAGGTTGGGGTGGGTCAGCTAGGGTGATCAAAAACAAAACAGAAGCATAAAAAAAAAATACATTTTTACCTCCCCCATAATCCTAGGCTTCCAAGAATGACCTTTGATCTCGCAGCATGTGTGGTATGCTGAGCCGCCTGCTCTTGGCGTTCGCTGCTCTGATCCTGGGAAGCAATCACGACGAGGACTGCTATCAGAAAGGCTGCTGGGAAACACTCTAAGCCTGACACCGGAGGTGAATGCCAAAGCAAAAAAGCAAATGTGTAGGGATGGAGAAAAAAATTGCCCAGTGCAGCCAACCACATAGAGAGCCTGATGAGCCCCAGCACATAGCATGATAAAAAAAAAAAAAGTACTGAGGAAATCGACAACACTTTCTGATGCCTGATGTGAGTCAATAGTACTAAACGCACAACAGCATCTTGAGACATCTTCTCTGGTGTAATGCAAACAAAGGAAGAGAAACATTCAACTGATCACTTTCCTAAGGTAGGAATTCTATTACTGCACTGTGTTTGAACTTAATATTACTGCACCCTATTTGACCTTGAATTTGTGTATCATTAGGACTGTAATAACCCTGTTTTCATATCCTTGACATGGTTTGTGTGAAATGGCAATTGAACGCTGAGTAGACCATTACATTGGGTGCCACCTAGTGAATTCTTAAAACTATGCTTAATCTTTTTTTAGCCTGACTCTTGATGGTTGCTATGCCTAGTGAAAACGACAACTGTATATTTGTTCTTCAAATGGACGGCAATACTAAGCTTAGTAAATGTACTCTGTCCAGAATGGCCTCGAGATTTTAGAAAATCTCCCATAGTTTGTCATATGTTGTTGTTTCTCTGGTTGAACCACACTGTACTGGCAGCTTTTACCCTCGTTAATAAGTCTCTCTCTCTCTCTCTCTCTCTCTCTCTCTCTCTCTCTCTCTCTCTCTCTCTCTCTCTCTCTCTCTCTCTCTCTCTCTCTCTCTCTCTCTCTCTCTCTCTCTCTCTCTCTCTCTCTCTCTCTCTCTCTCTCTCTCTCTCTCTCTCTCTCTCTCTCTCTCTCTCTCTCTCTCTCTCTCTCTCTCTCTCTCTCTCTCTCTCTCTCTCTCTCTCTCTCTCAAGCCTTGGGCATAGCGAATTCCGTGCATGTGCGTTTATTTGATTGTTTAAGAGCGATTTCCGGAAACCAAGTTTTTGAGGGCCAGGAGCTGCCTTGTAACAATTAGGGGGTTAAATGGCAGCTGGCCACACAGGAGGGCACTGGCTCACTGGCAGCCCCTTCCTGCTCCTCAGAGATCAGAGGTCGAGGGACTTTTCAGGAAAGTCCATTTCTCAAGCAGCCCAAAACAGGTGCAGGCCTGGACACCACTATTTACCCAAACTAAATGAGGGAGGTGGAAGCACTGCTGAAGAAGTACCACCCTTGTATAGTGTTTAACAATGAGATAGTGGCAGCTGGGGTGCTCCTGTACACAAGTATACACAAGAAACAGTAACATTTCTCGAACCTCTTGTGTGAGACAGTGCGTGCACTTACACTTACAGGTAAAATATGCATATGTAAAGAAACCAAAAAAATTAAGGTTACTTTGCATGTTTAAAAAAAGGTTATAAAAGCTGTTACGCTGTATTACATTTTCATTTGTATAGATGCGGCAACTCCACACTGTCATACTATTCCTTCCAAACATATTGTTTACTTTTAGTCCAAGGCATCTGACATTTCCAGGGAGGTGTTCCTGTCTGTAGCCAAATGTTCATTTGTATTATGTGTGTATTCTTATGTTTGCATGTTTAAACCTGTGCTGTCCAAGCATGTACTATTTACTATATGTTTACAGAATGCACCTGTATCCTCACATTCTGTACACACACACACACACAAGTGCGCCCATATACATACACATGCGCAAACACACACACACACACACACACACACACACACACACACACACACACACACACACACACACACACACACTTCTATAAGAGTGCTATAACAATAACTTTACCTAGAGGTTGTTTCCCAGCAGAACAAGTTTAGGAGAGCAAATAATAATACAAAAATGTTAAAGGTAGGTAGAACTCGTAGCCCCTGTGCTTTCTTTGGATTGGTTAAACCAGCAGGACCTGGAGTAGAACCCATCAGGAAGGGCTTAAGTGTTCGGGATTAGGGCTCTAAAAGGTATTTGGAGGTCCTGAATCAGTCAGAGGATTGGGGTGGAGGGAAGCCCTAAGAGGTCCTAAGCGTTGGGCCTGCGAGGTAATCAAACAGAGCGGAGGTAGAGGGCCCTAGCACACCTGCAGGAAGGGGCCCACAGCATAGACAACAGAACGTCCCTGCAAGTGGGACACGCTGGTCCGTTTTCCCTTGCCACAGAGCAACAGCAGCTGGGTATGGTGGTGTGGCCCAAGGGCAAGGTCGGCCAGCGGACCAGGGGGAACAGCGGGTGGATTGTTTTCTCTCGCGTAGTGAAAACACCGGCCATGGAGACACTGCATGTGCCAGCTGTGGTCGAGGCTTTTTAGCCCACAGCCTGACACCATATTAACACTATAAAGGGAAGCTGGATTGTCTAAATGATTACCGCCCCATAGCACCTCTGGCCTCTAGCCCCACCTGAGCAAAACACCCCGGCCAAACAGCGACAGGTTGGTAACAATAACAACTTTGGGAAAGAGCAACAAAAAAAGAGCAAAAGTTCAAACTTGACTCAGGGATGTACAGTGGATGCACATACTACAATTCAAAGTGTGATATCCCTTAATTGTCAGGTTTGTATTGCTTTACACCTGCTTACAGTCAAGTTTTATTTGAAAATGTATGAGCTATTCCATGGTAGACGTGATCCGTTGCATAAACATAGGAACAGAAAACAAGTTACAAAGGCACTGGGATGCATAGCCAGTGTTTTATGGGCTTCTGACGAACCATCCAACAGCAAAGTGTCAATCCAGCTACTAATCCTACCAATACCTACATGTTTCAAGCAGACCCCCATAGTCCCTGTGCCCAAGAACGGGAAGGTAACCTGTCTAAATGACTACCGCCCCATAGCACTCACATCTGAGCCATGAAATGCTGGTCATGGCTCACACCATCATCCCAGAAACCCTGGACCCACTCCAATTTGTATGCCGCCCAAACAGATCCACAGATGACGCAATCTCTATTGAGAGTCCTGTTCGTAGACTACAGCTCAGCATTCAACACCATAGTGCCATCCAAGCTCATCACTAAGCGAAGGTCCCAGGGACTGAAAAGCTCCCTCTGCAACTGGATCCTGGACTGCCTGAACGACCGCCACCCAGGTGGTGAGGGTAGGCAACAACACATCAGCCATGCTGACCCTCAACACGGGGCCCCCTCAGGGGTGTATGCTTAGTCCCCTCCTGTACTCCCTGTTCACCCACAACTGCGTGGCCGCTCATAACTCCAACACCACCATCATCATCTTGACCGCAAGATGCTACAGAGGGTAGAGCGTAAAACCCAGTACATCACTGGGGTTGAACTCCCTGACATGCAGGACCTCTATACCAGGCAGTGTCAGAGGAAGCCCCTAAAAAGGGTCAAAGACTCCAGCCACCCAAGTCATAGACTGATCTCTCTGCTGACGCATTGCAAATGGTACCGGAGCGCTACGTCTGGGACCAAAAGGCTCCTAAACAGCATCTACCCCCAAGACCACTAAATAGTTAACCAAATAGCTACCCAATCTGCATTTACCATTTTTTCACTAACTTTTTTTGACCCCATGTACTGTATATAGTCAAGCGATCATTGCTCATTGTGTATTTTTTCCTCGTGTTCCAATTTTATTTTCTCCAATTATTATTATTATTATTATTTTTTGTTTATATTCTGCTTTGTTTGGAAGGTCCCGTAAGTAAGCATTTCACTGTTACTCTACACCTGTTGTTTACAAAGCACGTGACAATTTATATTTGATTGGATATACTGTAATAGCAACTTTTGCAAGATTTCCATTGAATAGGTGAATTGTATAGAAAAACGTGATTGATATTTGCTTTGATTTCAGCCAAATCTCAGTAGATTGGTTGGTTTTACGGCGCAAAAGAACACAGTGAAAGCTCATGCTGCAACCTGAAACCGTGAAACGGTCAGAAATCACGGCTGTCCTCAGGCCTAATTGGTCTGGACACTTAACATCAAAGGAGATGGGCTTTATACGTAATCCATTCCTGCCTGTACCGCATTCTCATACAGACCATTTAAAAAAATATATTCAAACATTGTAATGAAGGTCATTCTCCATCAATTTGCTTTGATGTAGATGCACTAAGTTTATCATTTTAATAAGAATCCTTTACTCTACACCCCCCCCCCCCCCCCCCCCCCCCCACACACACACACACACACACACACACAGACACATACAGTACACACAGAAAATATTAATTTAACGCTATGTAGAATTACTGCTACTGTAAGCAATTGGGACCATTAGAAGAACACCATAACTCATAGAAACAAATCGTTTGACCTTCAATTACTTTACATATATCCAGAACATCAAGATCGTGCCGACACAGATGGTCGCCTCGCTTCAGGTCCTTAGGAAACTATGCAGTTATTTGTTTTTTATGTATTATTTCTTACATTGTTTGCCAAGAAAATCTCAAGTGTTATTATATACAGCCAGGAAGAACTATTGGATATAAAAAGCCGTGTCAACTTACCAACATTACGACCAGGAATACGTCTTTCCTGAAGCGGATCCTTTGTTCGGACCTCCACCCTGGACATGGGATCTTATCCCAGAGGCCGACCTAAAACAACGCGGTCGCCGCAGGAGAGGCAGACGGAGCGGCCTACTGGTCAGACTCAGAAGGTGAGCACACCATCCACCGCTTCCGAGCATATTACTCGCCAATGTCCAATCTCTAGAAAACAAGGTGGACAAAATTAGGGCACGAGTTGCCTTCCAGAGAGACATCAGATATTGTAACATTCTCTGTTTCACGGAAACATGGCTCACTCGGGATATGTTGTCAGAGTCAGTACAGCCACCCGGTTTCTTCACGCATCGAGCCGACAGAAACAAACACCTCTCTGGTAAGAAGAAGGGCGGGGGTGTATGTCTTATGATTCAACTCATGGTGTGATCATAACAACATATAGGAACTCAAGTCCTTTTGTTCACCTGTTCACCTTTTGTTCACCTGTTCACCTTTTGTTCACCTGACCTAGAATTCCTTACGACAATAGTCACAGCCGTGTAAAGCCCCCCCCCCCCCCTGCCCCAATAGGTCCACAGACTACGCAATCACCATCACACTGCACACTGCCCTATCCCATCTGGACATGAAGAATACCTATGCAGGAATACTGTTCATTGACTACAGCTCAGCATTTAACACCATAGAACCCTCCAAACTCGTCATTAAGCTCAAGACCCTGGGTCTCGACCCTGTCCTGTGCAACTGGGTCCTGGACTTTGACAGGCCGCCCCCAGGTGGTGAGGGTAGGAAACAACTTCTCCACCCCGCTGATCCTCAACACTGGGGCCCCACAAGGGTGCGTTCTCAGCCCTCTCCTGTACTCCCTGTTCCCCTATGACTGCTTGGCCATGCACGCCTCCAACTCAATCATCAAGTTTGCAGACGACACTACAGTTGTAGGCTTGATTACCAACAACGATGAGACAGCCTACAGGGAGGAGGTGAGGGCCTTGGAGTGTGGTGTCAGGAAAATACCCTCTCACTCAACATCAACAAAACAAAGGAGATGATCGTGGACTTCAGGAAACAGCAGAGGGAGCAACCACCTATCCACATCGATGGGACAGTAGCGGAGAAGGTGGAAAGTTTTAAGTTCTTCGGCATACACATCACAGACAAACTGAAATGGTTCACCTACACAGACAGTGTGGTGAGAAGGTGCAACAGTGCCTCTTCAACCTCAGGAGGCTTGTCACCTAAAACACTCACAAACTTTACAGATGCACAATCGAGAGCATCCTGTCGGATTGTATCACCGCCTGGTACGGCCACTGCTCCGCCCACAACCGCAAGACTCTCCAGAGGGTAGTGAGGTCTGCACAACACATCACCAGGGGGCAAACTACCTGCCCTCCAGGACACCTACACCACCCAATGTCACAGGAAGGCCAAAAATATCATCAAGGAGGCGAGGTCAGTACAGATGCATCAAAGCTGGGACCAAGATACTGAAAAACAGCTTCTATCTCAAGGCCATCAGACTGTTAAACAGCCATCACTAACAGAGTGGCTGCTGCCAACATACAGACTCAAATCTCTTGCCACTTTAAGACATTTTATTAAAGGTATTACTACTCACTTTAAATAGTGGCACTTTAATAATGTCTACATATCCTACATTACTCATCTCATATGTACAGTATATACTGTATTCTTTACCATCTACCGCATCTCGCTCATCCATATTATATATATATTTGTGCTATACACCACGACTACCTTATACACACAAATGTAAAGGGATGAATAAGAATATATGTATGTATATGTGTATATGTATGTATATTACATATACATATACATTTTTTTATTTATTTTTATTTTATTTCACCTTTATTTAACCAGGTAGGCTAGTTGAGAACAAGTTCTCATTTGCAACTGCGACCTGGCCAAGATAAGGCATAGCAGTGTGAACAGACAACACAGAGTTACACATGGAGTAAACAATTAACAAGTCAATAACACAGTAGAAAAAAGGGGAGTCTATATATACATTGTGTGCAAAAGGCATGAGAAGGTAGGCAAATAATTACAATTATGCAGATTAACACTGGAGTGATAAATGATCAGATGGTTATGTAAAGGTAGAGATATTGGTGTGCAAAAGAGCAGAAAAATAAATAAATAAAAACAGTATGGGGATGAGGTAGGTGCAAATGGGTGGGCTATTTACCAATAGACTATGTACAGCTGCAGCGATCGGTTAGCTGCTCAGATAGCAGATGTTTGAAGTTGGTGAGGGAGATAAAAGTCTCCAACTTCAGCGATTTTTGCAATTCGTTCCAATCACAGGCAGCAGAGAACTGGAACGAAAGGCGGCCAAATGAGGTGTTGGCTTTAGGGATGATCAGTGAGATACACCTGCTGGAGCGCGTGCTACGGATGGGTGTTGCCATCGTAACCAGTGAACTGAGATAAGGCGGAGCTTTACCTAGCATGGACTTGTAGATGAGCTGGAGCCAGTGGGTCTGGCGACGAATATGTAGCGAGGGCCAGCCGATTAGAGCATACAAGTCGCAGTGGTGGGTGGTATAAGGTGCTTTAGTGACAAAACGGATGGCACTGTGATAAACTGCATCCAGTTTGCTGAGTAGAGTGTTGGAAGCAATTTTGTAGATGACATCGCCGAAGTCGAGGATCGGTAGGATAGTCAGTTTTACTAGGGTAAGTTTGGCGGCGTGAGTGAAGGAGGCTTTGTTGCGGAATAGAAAGCCGACTCTTGATTTGATTTTCGATTGGAGATGTTTGATATGGGTCTGGAAGGAGAGTTTAGAGTCTAGCCAGACACCTAGGTACTTATAGATGTCCACATATTCAAGGTCGGAACCATCCAGGGTGGTGATGCTGGTCAGGCGTGCGGGTGCAGGCAGCGAACGGTTGAAAAGCATGCATTTGGTTTTACTAGCGTTTAAGAGCAGTTGGAGGCCACGGAAGGAGTGCTGTATGGCATTGAAGCTCGTTTGGAGGTTAGATAGCACAGTGTCCAAGGACGGGCCGGAAGTATATAGAATGGTGTCGTCTGCGTAGAGGTGGATCAGGGAATCGCCCGCAGCATGAGAAACATCATTGATATATACAGAGAAAAGAGTCGGCCCGAGAATTGAACCCTGTGGCACCCCCATAGAGACTGCCAGAGGACCGGACAGCATGCCCTCCGATTTGACACACTGAACTCTGTCTGCAAAGTAATTGGTGAACCAGGCAAGGCAGTCATCCGAAAAACCGAGGCTACTGAGTCTGCCAATAAGAATACGGTGATTGACAGAGTCGAAAGCCTTGGCAAGGTCTATGAAGACGGCTGCACAGTACTGTCTTTTATCGATGGCGGTTATGATATCGTTTAGTACCTTGAGCGTGGCTGAGGTACACCCGTGACCAGCTCGGAAACCAGATTGCACAGCGGAGAAGGTACGGTGGGATTCAAGATGGTCAGTGATCTGTTTGTTGACTTGGCTTTCGAAGACCTTAGATAGGCAGGGCAGGATGGATATTGGTCTGTAACAGTTTGGGTCCAGGGTGTCGCCCCCTTTGAAGAGGGGGATGACTGCGGCAGCTTTCCAATCCTTGGGGATCTCAGACGATATGAAAGAGAGGTTGAACAGGCTGGTAATAGGGGTTGCGACAATGGCGGCGGATAGTTTCAGGAATAGAGGGTCCAGATTGTCAAGCCCAGCTGATTTGTACGGGTCCAGGTTTTGCAGCTCTTTCAGAACATCTGCTATCTGGATTTGGGTAAAGGAGAACCTGGAGAGGCTTGGGCGAGTAGCTGCGGGGGGGGGGGAGCTGTTGGACGAGGTTGGAGTAGCCAGGCGGAAGGCATGGCCAGCCGTTGAGAAATGCTTGTTGAAGTTTTCGATAATCATGGATTTATCGGTGGTGACCGTGTTACCTAGCCTCAGTGCAGTGGGCAGCTGGGAGGAGGTGCTCTTGTTCTCCATGGACTTCACAGTGTCCCAGAACTTTTTGGAGTTGGAGCTACAGGATGCAAACTTCTGCCTGAAGAAGTTGGCTTTAGCTTTCCTGACTGACTGTGTGTATTGGTTCCTGACTTCCCTGAACAGTTGCATATCGCGGGGACTGTTCGATGTTAGTGCAGTCCGCCACAGGATGTTTTTGTGCTGGTCGAGGGCAGTCAGGTCTGGAGTGAACCAGGGGCTATATCTGTTCTTAGTTCTGCATTTTTTGAACGGAGCATGCTTATCTAAAATGGTGAGGAAGTTACTTTTAAAGAAAGACCAGGCATCCTCAACTGACGGGATGAGGTCAATGTCCTTCCAGGATACCCGGGCCAGGTCGATTAGAAAGGCCTGCTCACAGAAGTGTTTTAGGGAGCGTTTGACAGTGATGAGGGGTGGTCGTTTGACTGCGGCTCCGTAGCGGATACAGGCAATGAGGCAGTGATCGCTGAGATCCTGGTTGAAGACAGCGGAGGTGTATTTGGAGGGCCAGTTGGTCAGGATGACGTCAATGAGGGTGCCCTTGTTTACAGAGTTAGGGTTGTACCTGGTGGGTTCCTTGATGATTTGAGTGAGATTGAGGGCATCTAGCTTAGATTGTAGGACTGCCGGGGTGTTAAGCATATCCCAGTTTAGGTCACCTAACAGAACAAACTCTGAAGCTAGATGGGGGGCGATCAATTCACAAATGGTGTCCAGGGCACAGCTGGGAGCTGAGGGGGGTCGGTAGCAGGCGGCAACAGTGAGAGACTTATTTCTGGAGAGAGTAATTTTCAAAATTAGTAGTTCGAACTGTTTGGGTATGGACCTGGAAAGTATGACATTACTTTGCAGGCTCTCTCTGCAGTAGACTGCAACTCCTCCTCCTTTGGCAGTTCTATCTTGACGGAAGATGTTATAGTTGGGTATGGAAATCTCCGAATTTTTGGTGGCCTTCCTGAGCCAGGATTCAGACACGGCAAGGACATCAGGGTTAGCAGAGTGTGCTAGAGCAGTGAGTAAGACAAACTTAGGGAGGAGGCTTCTGATGTTGACATGCATGAAACCAAGGCTTTTTCGATCACAGAAGTCAACAAATGAGGGTGCCTGGGGACATGCAGGGCCTGGGTTTACCTCCACATCACCCGCGGAACAGAGAAGGAGTAGTATGAGGGTGCGGCTGAAGGCTATCAAAACTGGTCGCCTAGGGCGTTGGGGACAGAGAATAAGAGGAGCAGGTTTCTGGGCATGGTAGAATATATTCAGGGCATAATGCGCAAACAGGGGTATGGTGGGGTGCGGGTACAGCGGAGGTAAGCCCAGGCACTGGGTGATGATGAGAGAGGTTGTATCTCTGGACATGCTGGTTGTAATGGGTGAGGTCACCGCATGTGTGGGGGGTGGGACAAAGGAGGTAACAGGGGTATAAAGAGTGGAACTAGGGGCTCCATTGTAAACTAAAACAATGATAACTAACCTGCACAACAGTATACAAGGCATATTGACATTTGAGAGAGACATACAGCGAGGCATACAGTAATCACAGGTGTTGAATTGGGAGAGCTAGCTAAAACAGTAGGTGAGACAACAGCTAATCAGCTAGCACAACAACAGCAGGTAGAATGGCGATTGATTAGGCAGAGGGTCGGATTAACTACACACAGAGCCTAAGTGCGGCTGGGGCCGACAGATAAAACATAAACAAGCAGAATGGATTACCGTGATTAATGGACAGTCCAGCATGCATCAGCTATGTAGCCAAGTGATCAGTGTCCAAGGGGCAGCGGTGGATGGGGCAGGGAAGCTGGACTGGCGAGTGTTATCCAGGTTAAAAAACTAACAATGACCAAATAGCTTGTAGCCAGTTAGCTGGTTAGCTTCTGGAGGTTCTTGAGTGTGTTCTAAAAATGTAAAGATAATAGCGGTTCCGTATCACATTGGGTGAGGCAGGTTACCGGAAGGTATAAACAAATTAAAAATCGAAAAGGGATAGAAAGTAAATATGGGTTCAGTGAGTGTTTGGGACGCGGCGATTCAGACGGTTAGCAGGCCTGTGCTAACAAGCTAACAGTTAGTAGACGGTGCTAAACACGGTAGCAGTTAGCGGACCGGGCTAAACAAGCTAGCAGTTAGCAGGCCGAATTTGCAAGCAAGGAGATAGCAAGGGCTAGAGAGTTAGCCTTTGGGGACGTCGCGATGGGGGTATCTGTTTATTCCTCTTCATGCAGTGACATCGATGGACCGGTCGTGGGTCTGGATATTGTAGCCCAGGAGCTCAAAATGTTCCGTTTGCGATGGGAATCCGGGGATGAAAAATAAAATAATAAATAGGTCCGTTATGCTCTGGTTAGAGTCGCGTTGTTCGAACTGGCGAGAGCTTTCCGAGCTAAAGGTTAGCTGATGACCGGTTAGCTGAAGACCGCTAGCAATGTTTTGCTGAAGCTGGTAGTTCGTTGGCTAGCTTCAGTTGAGGGGTTCCAGGTCCGAAGTAAATATAAATACTTTAGGAAAAATAGCTACGTTGGGTGAGGCGGGTTGCAGGAGAGTATTTAGAAGAAGTTGAGGTTCAGCAAAAAGTTTTAAAGATATGTGAAGAAAAAAACGAAAACAAACGATATATACAAGGGACACTACACGACAATACGTCCTACTGCTACGCCATCTTGGACATATATTCTTATTCATCCCTTTACATTTGTGTGTATAAGGTAGTCGTTGTGCATTTGTTTGATCACTTGTTAGATATTACTGCACTGTCGGAACTAGAAGCACAAGCATTTTGCTACACTCGCATTAACATCTGCTAACCATGTGTATGTGACCAATAAAATTTGATTTGACATATTTAAATGATACCCAAACCTATTTTGCTTGATACAACACTGTGGTGTATAGCATAAGTTTTGTAAATGTACCATAGCTTGTTAAGTACCCTATGTGTTGTGTCCTGGAAATGGAAGCATTAATATGGTAATTAATGAATGTGGCACAAATGTACAGTTTTTCATAATCAAAAAGTATACACAGAATAATATTTGCTAACTAGACTGAACCATAGTGGTCTGTAACGACCCATAAACTCTGACAGAAAGACTTGCAATCATAAGGGGGATTTCCCCTCTTACAGTACACTGCTGCCAAAATATATTGGTAGCGAGACATCAGGGTGGTACTTGACTGTGATGTCCTTTGTAAATACTCTGAGGTAGCACTAAAGTCAGGATGAAGTCAATTGCAACATAGGGTCCCGACCCATCTGGAAATCCCCACATAGCCGACTCTTCTTGTAATTTTGCCACAGTAATCATGGAGGTGTGTGGGGGGAGGCTGTCAATTTGCACCACAATCTCACTTTAGGATGTTGAAAATGACTTGAGATGCTCTTACGGTAGTCTCGGAAATGACAATTACTGTGCATGTGTGTTCATGAATTGCTTTCTTATCGTGGTTTTTAGTGTTCGCATGCAGAGGAGGTTAAAATTTACAGATATTGAGATTCGTTGTTTTTTTTGGTCAATGAAAAGCTAAGGGTAAAGGCGAAATATGACTCATAACTTTAGATGGAAAATACAAATATGTCAACATCTATTAGAGAGAGACAAAGAATGACTAGCTAACTCAGTAGATTTCAAACATTTCCTTTCTGTAATAACAGTCCTCAGATCAACTACTGAAATGCCTTAACGAGCCATGAGCACTAAAACGTGAGGATCAGTTTCACGGGACGAGGCAGCTTGATCCAGTTATTAGCGTAAATGAATGGAGTCTCGTAATCCAAACTCACCAAACCGTACCACCATATGGGGCACAATAGTTAGGCAACACGTTCTTCCAACACAAAGCAGGCCTTTCCACCAATATTAGGGAACACTGGTAGGCTTGGGGCCTGTTCAAACAAGTCCTTCACAGTATCCCCCATAAAATGATTTACTCTCTTCTCTCTCTCTCTCTCCTTCCACGCTAGCTCTCTCTCTCACTCTCTCTCTTTCCAACAAGCACTGGCAGGGCATTTTCTACGCTCTTTAATACCAAATTAAAGCCCAACTCTTTTATTTTAAATGAGAAAAGGCAGAGGGAGAGTGCTGACAATCTCGATTGTGCCGAAGAGAAGGAGTGGAAGGAAAAAGGGGCAGAAATTAAACAGTATTAAAAAATATAGAACATTACATTAATACCATCCACCACAATTGGTGCTAATTGTCAGATAATCCAGGGGCTCTCGGATGCCTAATGCGAGGATGACTAGGAGCGAGCCGGGCCTCTTGTCCTCCAGGCTCACCAGCCTCTGAGTCCTCCAAGCAGAGGGACCCGGGTCAGACCGCGTTGGAGGGGGAGGGATTAGCTGTGGCATTGTTGGCACTTTCCTTCGGAACATGACCTTGACAAGAGTTTCGACTCACCCCTTCCCAATTTACATCACCATGAACTTTAAGAGGGGCATAATTAAAAGCTTTGGAGAGCCAATGCACACACATGATATGAAACACATACACACCCAATAAAAATCCGGAACTGATCGTCCAATAGAATGTAGTTGTTGCCCAAACTATAACATTAATTGATTGTAAAAAAAAATTAAACAAGATTAAGGAAATACTGGTTACAAAATTAATATTCAGAAACAGAGCCGCACTATTTAACATTGACCAAAAAAAAAGTTGACAAAAGGGAAAGAATTCGACCTAATGATCATTATCGATACTGTGGGAAAGTCTTTGAACGCAGTGTGGGCTAATAATCTTTATCCTGACCTAATCCCTTAATTGAGAGTCAATGTGGTCTGCTAAGGACACAAAGGAAACGATTGGAGAGAACTTTGGACCAAAAAAAAACTTCTTAGAAGGGACCAGTCTACACCTGTAGCCTAAGTTGAGGCTATTTTTCAGTAGTCTGAGTACACTCTCGAGGCAAGTCCTTGGCTGTGAAAACTCCCCGTGTTAAGAGCACGTCCTATTAAGGCACAGAAGAAAGAGATGTTTTTCGGCACCGTGTTTGATGAACTCCCATTTGCATGAAAAAAAAGGTCTGAGCAAACCTGTAACTTGTGAACTGATCAAAAGGCTAAGGCCGTCTTCAGATTCCCCGTTTTCCCCCTTCTGACACGAGAGGGACTCCCTCGAGGCGGCCTCGCGGCGGTGGCCTTGGAGGTTAGAAAAACGTGGCCCCTCAGACTGCTCTCTGGACAGCGGTTGAGCCTACTCTCCGGCAGCATGGAGTCGCTCTCTCACTGCATATCGGTGTCCTCGGCAACCTTGAAATTCTATAAGAGGGCTTTTCATGTTTCTATACTGTATGTGGGGACTTTCATGTTGTGGTGTGCGTGTGTGTGTGTGTGTGTGCGTGTGGGTGGGCATGTGTGTGTGAGAGTGCATACTCGTATGTGTGTCCGTGTGCATTCATGCGAGTGTATGTGTGTGTGTTGTGCTTTAGATGACATTGGGATCTAAAGCAAATGCATAAGCAGAGTTTTATTGTACTGTACGTTTCTTTTTAGATATACTGCATCAGTCAAACACCTTTCGAGTAGAGTAAAATGAAAATCGTAATGCATGTTTATTTTAACTTCTACAGTTAAATGAACATTATAATTACTATATTGCCCATTCTGCTTGATGACCATGTATTATTTTGAAAGGACATTAGTGTTTTGTAACAAAACGTCATGCAAGTGTTCTGCCAAATCATATTGTATAAATGCCCCAAAATCCTCACTTTTTACATCCTGAACAAGCTCAACTTCTAATAGCAAACAAGTCCTTAACTGCTTTTCATTTTCAACGTCACGGTTGAAACAGTTATCAGCTATGAGAATGATGACTAGAAACAATTCAAAATGACTCATTTTCCTCTGCAAGGTCTGCAAGCCTCTCCGCCTCTCAAATAGCCTCATATAGTATATAGCCTCAATCCTCTCTTGCAAACATCTTCAAACTGGAAAGTGTGTGATATGAAACTGAGGCTTTTATGATTTTTTCGAGAATCAATTGTATGTGTTTTGACTACACTTGACTACTCTTTTCTTTTTTTTCTGGCTGAGAGGATTGTGAAGCTCTATAGCTGTTAGGGGGTTGGAATAGGGTCTAAGTCTACACCATGGGGACACAGCACAGCAGTCCACTGTGCAGCTAAGTGAGCTCAGAGCTCCAGGTTGTTGGGTTGGGGATTGGGGTATGGTCAGTGGGGCAGAGGCCCTCTTTCGTTCTCTCTGGCTCAGCTGGTTTCACTTAGAGAACATGGAGAGAGGGGGGGGGGGGGGTCATCGGGTCACACCATGACCTCATCAAATTAGCCTCAACCGAGTGAGGTGTTTAGCACGAGTTAAAACAAGTAATCTGAAGGGCATTAAATGCAAATGCGACGACCATATGCCCACTTCAAACACGGACAGCTCCCCCCCCACCTCCGCACACACTCTTGCTCTCGCACATATTAACAGCGGAACCATTCACATTTCACAAAGTGGGAGGCTGTTAAGATGACAATGGGTTTCTGTCATGCTGACCAGGTGTGAGACAAGTCGAAAGCTGTTTGATATCTGTTAAAAGAACATTTTGCAATGATATGTGCTTAACCCGATTCATTTTTGGCCTCTGAGAATAGATATCTCTTACATGTTCTTAGTATTTTATTCGGATCTCTTCCTGGGGTCCACACAAAACATAAAACATGACATAATACAGGACATCAATAGACAAGAGGAGCTCAAGGGCTGAACTACACACATTTTAAATAAGATCAATAGAACCCCAAAAAAATTAGCCACATTACTGACAGTTACCCACACACATCAGTACATATACAGTACATACGCCTAAGAGTTATTCAGGTCAGACAGTGGAGAGGCGTACTGTGAGGTGTTGTTTTATTTGTTTGTTCGGTACATAGTTGACTTTTAACTCGAACAGGGTGAATATGTAAATAGACGGGTATATGAGCTATATTTTTGCCTCGCTAACATAAATGCTACGCCATGTGCCCCTGTTAGTAAAGCCTGGTCAGGTTATGGGCAAAGACTGATTGTGCCCCCTCAGGTTTTGGCTAGGAACATATGGCAGCTCCTATGTGCTAATAAGCACCTGTGGAGAGGGAGCAGAGAAAGCCCCGGCGGGCTCTGCAGCTATGCCACCTGCACAGACCTCCGCAGTGCCTCTGACTCACACTCACTCAGCCTGGCTTCAGCACAGAGCTGGAAACTCCGTCTGACACAACACCAATACATGGTTAGATAGCTCCTGGATAAATGTAGATCAACACAAAGATACACGCAAATGACTCGGTTTGGACTTTTATTCTCGGAATCTTTTCCTCTCAATTGGAGGACTCCTTTAGTTGTTGTAGAAAAGAGCACTTTGATAAAAGATTGCACACCCCCCAAAAACAATTGATGCAGTATAAGTAGTGCTTGCATCACAAATACAAGGCATGACTAGCGTGCAGTCAACTGAACTGCACAGTCACATATGAATAAATGGTTTGTAGTTAATAGTTCCGTTAGTACGTGTGCTGTACCGGATCAAAACAGCACACAGCTGCTGCGGAGGAATGTGAGAGCAAAAAGAAGACATTGTGGGAGCCCTCGCTCCTGTCAATCAAAAGAGTCTTATTAAATTTGTTTAAGCTGTGAAAGCATTTTGAAGAAAGGTAACAATGTTCTTTGTGTGTTCTCCTTGCCCAACTATTTCTCCCCGACGAGCCTGTCAATCAGACACATCTCTCTTGACATAAAATGCTGAAAAGAGTATTGTATTTTGTTTGCGTACATTTGAAAGGGAGCATATGACTTCATATAATGATGTCTCCGAATAGGCCTGAATGGATACTCTTTCTTTCCAATCCCATATCTAAATAAATAGAACACATAACCGTGTACCAACACACCATTGTAATATATTGTCCATCGTGCATCAGGTCGAACGCAAACGAATACTCCCTCGGATGGCCTGTATGTCACCATGACAGCAGTGTAGTTAGGGAACACATGTGAGCATGTGTGAGAGACTTGCAAATACCCAAAATGTCTACTTAAAAGAATGGGACACTGGTCTCCGCAGCTTATGAGGCCTGCTCTGTGGAGTCCTCTGTTCTAAACCACAGTAAAAAACTTGCCCCGTTTAGAAAATATGCAACCCTGTAATCTTTAGAAGTCTGCTTAGAGCCATGAGTGATGTCCTGGTACAATTTTTCAATTGAGAAATGAAGAATGATAATCAACCTTAGATAATTTATGGGATTTCATTTTTGGACATCTGGTTCCCATTTATGAATCCCATTTTAAGATATCGCCTGCTCCGGTACTGGTCCGTCCATATACTTTATTGACAATTGTACTGTATCATTGCAAGGTGTGCTGCAGAGTCAAGCATGTGGATGACAAATTGTACCTTGTAATTATGTCATAAAAATGATTTCTTGAATATATCAGAAGTAATAGGCTGGTATGTGGTGAAATCATAAAAGTTTTATGCAGTTGTGAACTTCAAGAAGTATATGGTGTCTATTTCAACTAGGTAAATATACTGTGAAGCATGTATTTAACCAGAAATGTAAGTTTGAGATATTCACACTTGCCAAGAGGATCTGTTGAGTTCATATGCTTCTTCCATTTGGTTTGTTTTAGGTATTGCAATAAGGGATCGTGTCTTGTACTGTAATCAAGAAGTTATTTTCACAGACCTCACTTGCAGGTCCAGGTTCCTCTGGAGAAGCAGCAGTCGACGTGTGTTTGCTTTGTGAAGTATTTGTAAGTATCCGTGGCACAGAAGACTTACTTAATAATATAGATTGTATGCAATGCATTAGGCTTATGCTGCGTCAAGCATTTTCCATGGACTTATTGCAGTACGATGTTATTATCAATGAACAGATTGATTTGGACTAATTTTAAGAAATGAATCGAGTAGCTGAAACGCCTTACTCAAACTTCAAAGTTACAAATGTAAATTATTCCTGATATTTATAAACTTAGTTAAAATGTATAGAATTCCAATTGGACTTTTAATGAATCTCCTCATGTAATGCAACACGTGAAGAATGATGTTGATATGAGTTCCATTAAATTAAAAGTTCATTTTCTTCTATCTGGGGCTATTTATAGAATTGTGCCTATGTCAGCATCAGGACAATGAAGTTATGACTCCCGGTTGTATGCATTAGTCTAGATGTTTCATTTTCTTTGAATAATACAGACGTACTCAAACCAGAGAAATATTAATTGGATTCAATTACAATTGTACGTCATTACTGAAATGAACCCACATCATCAGCAAATGACACATTTCTCCATTTCGGGACTGATTTGAGAGAGAGAAAAAAGTTCCACAAACTTCATAACGAATCTCCTGACACTTTATAGACTTGTTCCCTCACATTCTATTTTCTCCTGTGTCAAAGCAGATAGGCCGGCCTTGTAAGAAAGCACGCGTCATTGATTTTGAGTCACTATAAAAGATCCTTGACGCATGTGTGCAGGTGTAGGTCTCCTCTCAGCTTTCCCAATCATTCGGATGTTCCCCTCTTAGATTTGAACCGTTAGCAACGGACGACACCCAAAGGCACACTGTACGTCTTGCCATAAATAACTTTACATCGTTTTATACATTACAAGACCATACTTTACTGAACATACCATGGTAAATGTCAGGAAGTGTACACTGCATTTAGTATTTAAATACCAATATCTTGGAATCTAGTGAGGGTCCTATTAAATCTGCCACTATTGACACTATTATACTAGGTAAAGACCTTTACCTTTGTCAATACCAATACAACTTGGTATATATATATATATATATATATATATAGACACCAACATCCTTACCAAATTAGAACATAAAAGAGAGGAAATGATCTAGACCTAAAATAGCTATGCTGATGCTTTTACATGCATGATGCTACATTTGTGCAAAGATTCTTGCGAGCCTTTGTTGCGTTAAAGAAAGGGAAATCTCCCCGAGCTTGTGAGCTTATCCTATATACTTATCCTATATACTGCGAGCTGCTGAGTAGTTATTAGTGTGCCCTGTCTGTAGTAGGGTCTCAAGTGCAAGGTAAGCACCGCAGACCTTCAATACCCCTCCCAAGACTTGTCCTCAACGTGAGGCTTTTGGCCTCTTCAAGGAGCAGCAGTCTTTGATACCGAGTACATGTTTTAGAGGAGTGTGCCCCCTCTTCCCAACCCTTTAATAAATATAGCTTCAAATGTAAAGGATCCCGGATCAGCTCTTGGGAGTGAAGGAAGCACTGCAAGAGCATTAGATCAACCCAATGGGTTACTCTGGCCCAGCGTTGAAAGGAAAAAGCATCTCCTCTCCAGCTCTTACCCCCACGTACAATACCGATTGGCTGCGACAAGGAACACCATTCGGATTAAGTGGTGCCCCTTTCCCGTGTGTGCAGCAACTGACAAAAGAGGCGATTGGGCGACTAACCTGCTGTTTAGATAAATAAAGCTATTCTATCAGTTCTCATAATTGCTAACCCCCTCTCCCGTTGCCCCATTGTCCACTGGCGAGTGCAGCTTGGCCTCCTCAGATCCTCCTAATTGCTGACAGATTTGATTTCTCAGTGACGGCAGGAGCTCTGTTCGTGGCCTTTACATCGAGTAATTGCTTTCTCCCCCTTACTTCACCTCCCCCCAAAACTCTTTTCTCGTTCCTCGTTCCTCGTCGTCTTCTGCTCCTAAATCGGGAAATTTGCCTTCCTGCTTTAATGGTTTCATTCTACGTTCATAAATCCTCACCATTTAAATCACATTTAGAGATGTTTTGAATAACTGATTCTAATTCTCCAGTGCCCAGGCTCTGAGTGGTCGGTCAGCAGGCAGAGCAGGCCAGCTCTGCCCCAAACTTTTGGGATCGAGCATGGGGTGTGTGGAGAACATGAGAAAAAAAAAACTCTGCAGACCTGCGTTATCCACCTTCTCTGCTCCTGATGGGTACTAAAATATACAAGCATCAAAGCTGTATATTACGTTGGTCGCCGGTGGGGAACTAATAACACAGTGGTGAATTAAATGACAAATGTGCAAAGTACTTTTCAAACACGTAAACTAATGGTTATATGACAACATCCAAAGGAGACTGGTTCAGAAATGAGTAGTTAGTTCCCTTTCAGTTTGTACTTAAAAGTTATGGAAACTGGTAACGAGATCATTTCCATGGACGCTAGGTATTATTCATAGAAAATGTATCCAAACACTATAAAACTAGTACAATCAATAAACATAGTTTGTGTTAGCCCACTACATGTTCACTTTGGGAGCATGAACAATACCCTGCAGCTTTAAAAATGTTGTGGTAAGAACATTTTAATATAATTTGTTTTGTTTGGTTACACACATTTTGTCACAGCAATACCTCCATAATGTTTACTATAATATGATGCTTAACTCCAGTCTTCTAAGTGGTGTGCAACAAGCGATGTTACCCGTTGGGGGAGCTAGGGTTCACTCCAAAAGCACTGGAGCCCAAGTGCGCCACATTCACTGTTCAACATTAAAAACAGCCAATTATCCCAAGAACAAAAGTGCACTTTATTTTCACTTAACACAATTAGTCATAAACTGCATTTGAGTTCTAAATCTAAGTGAGCTCCCATTCTCTGCCAATTATTCATAGTGACATAGTCATATCGTATTCAGAGTTTCAAAGCAAACATATTTCAAGTGCTGCTGTCTGTTTTAATCACCCCACCCACACATTTCAAGGATTAGACATTCCCATTGCATGCAATATGAACCCCAATGACGCTCTGCCAACTATGTTTATCATACACAAGAATATCTATTACATAGTTTGTCAGGTTTAGGTACAGTACTATTTACAGTGAAAGAAAAAAATCAATGTAGTCTAATCCACTCAACGTGTGGGTGAGATAATTAAGCATTTCATAAATGATTAGCAAAATATTGAAATATGTAATCCCTCTTTGCATTGATTTTCTTTGAACTGCTCAAGGTATCACACAACAAGGGCACATGATCAGCATCAAATTGGCCTTTCTAATGGAATGTTGCACATGTATGGCAAAGGGCTTATTTTGGGGTGACTTTTCAGTATAAGGCTGAGATTTAAACGTTTTATAATTGAAAACGTTTCTATGGGTAGCAGGGACTATAATTTGGTCCAATGACAAAATATTTCATTATAATCCTATTTGATATATTTACAAACACACTGATGACAAAGCTTAGAGTTCACAGCCCTATAGCTGATGCGAAGATGGAATTAAAAAAACGCTATACTAAACTAAAGGAATAGTGGGTTGGTTAGCCACTGCATGCTGTGTGCTGGGCTCGGTATGTTACTGGGATGGTCTACACAGGAACTAAATATTCTAGACACATGTTTGTCCACAACGTCATTGATTTCGTCAATGACGTTGGGCATAAAGTGTTTTCTTTGTCTTCTGGGTTGTAATTATGCGCATAATTGTCGTTTCAAAATGTAGAATCAGACAATGCTGCATAATTTCTTCATCATCATGCTACTCTGATAGGGCATGCCCTCTTTACTGAAAGGATACAAGAAACAACACTATTTTAAAAAAATAATTCCCTTAGTAACTACATCATTTTTTGTCACCTCAGCTGTCATGCAATGCAGAGCTGTAATATTGTATCAATATCTCTACTTTTTTTTCCATCTGCATGCAAAACTCCAGCCTGGTCCCAGATCAGTTTGTGCTTTTTCCAACTCTATTGTCATTGCCAAGCTAAAAACATTTTTGGCATGACAATTCAGAGAAACAGACTGGCACCCAGGCTAGCAAAACTCACTAACATACATGTCCATAGAAAATAAAAGGTATAGAGTACAGTGATGATCATTCTAAGAGATAGTAGTATAAGTGCAAAAGTCACAGACACCTGATCACAACATCTGGAAAATCCATTACTGCTGTACTATGGTCATGTAAGTTTGCAGTGAACCACTGACGTGTCCCAGAGTGGGAGAGTAAGAGTGATGGTGACAGACCAGCAGAGACCTGTATGTCTCTATGACCTGCACAAGGTACGGCTCTAGGGAGCAATCACCAGATACCTCATGTATACAAGAGGCATGTACAAAGACTGCAAACATTAGGCTCGTATTGAATGTACACACATCTCCCACTTATTGGTTAAAAAAATTATATATCCAATATAATTTATGTTCTTTGCAAAATACAATGGGACATGCAGGTCGAGTTTGATCATACATTTTTTTCAAATATTTACTACATTGAACAAAAAAAATAACACAACATGTAAAGTGTTGGTCCCATGTTTCATGAGCTGAAAAAAAAGATCCCAAAAATATTTCTCTCAAATGTTATGCATGGATTTGTTAACATCCCTGTTAGTGAGTATTTCTCCTTCGCCAAGATAATCCATCCACCTGACAGGTGTAGCATATCAGAAAGCTGATGAATTAAAACGGCATGACCATTACACAGATGCACCTTGCGCTGGGGACAAGAAAAGGCCACTCTAAAAATGTGCAGTTTTGTCACACAACACAACGCCACAGATGTCTTAAGTTTTGAGGGAGCGTGCAATTTGCATGCTGACTACAGGCATGTCCACCAGAGCTGTTGCCAGATAATTGAATGTTAATTTCTCTACCATACATCATTTTAGTGAATTTGGCAGTGCGTCCAACCGGCCTCACAACCGCAGACCACGTGTATGGCATTGTGTGGGTGAGCGGTTTACTGATGTTAACATTGTGAACAGAGTGCCCCGTGGTGGTGGGGTTATGGTATGGGCAAGCATAAGCTATGGACAATGAACACAATTGCTTTTATTGTTTATTATATTTTTTTACCCCTTTTTCTCCCCAATTTCGTGGTATCCAATTGGTAGTTACAGTCTTGTCCCATCGCTGCAACTCTCGTACAGACTCGGGAGTCATGTGAAATCCATAGATTAGGGCCTAATGAATTTATTTCAGTTGACTGATTTCCTTATATGAACTGTAACTCAGTAAAACATTTGAAATTGTTGCATGTTGCGTTTATAGTTTTGTTCAGTATAAACATACACCTCTAAAAATGTGTTTGCATTGAGTGGAATAAACAGCATTCTGCATGATTCTTTTTCATTAATCCACTATATTTCACAAGATCAACATACTCTCATTACAATGTGAAAAAATAGTGACATACTGTGTAACCATTGTAGTTACTAAAAACGTCCAGGTTTGTGCTTCTGACACTACCTAAACTATGACGTAACACCGGAGGTGCACGTCAAGTCATCCCATGGTGCTATCTGTGAAACATATCCCTCAAGGTCGTGAACACACGCGCATGGCCTTTAGCATAAGCATGCATGCAAAGGTCATCAATTTGGTAATCTCTCTCGGCCGACTTTCATTAGCTAGCTAGCGCGACGAGACTTAGACTCTGGCTCAAGGCTATGAATTTCGTAAAGCGTTAGCAATAGGAGGAGCATTATTATCTTATCTTAGGTGACCTTACTGACATTACTCTACAGTAGATAGTGTTTAATGGCCAAATATCAACCTTTTTGTATCCAATTGCTCTATCGAGTGACATTAATGCAACAATGACTTGTGGGAAATAAACTCTCTCTCGCTTTCTTTCTCCTTTCAAATAATCTCTTCACTTACCTGACTATGGAATATTTGCATTTTTGTCAAGCATTTATTTTTTAGATGTTGTATATGATACAAATGCCATGCTTAAAAGGCCCATTCTAGCTGTGATCGTTTTCAATCAAAATGGTCAAAAATCAACAAAAACAGCTTCTTAACTAGAGCAATTTTTCAAGCAAGAATTTAGCTAAGACTGTCTGGGAGTGGTCTCCATCCCACCAAAACAGGCTGAAATTTCAGGCTCTCTTTTCAAACAGCTCTTACACTAAAAGGGCATTATTATACTTTGCACCATTTCACAGTATTATTCCAACCTCACAGTGTGGAAATATATACAAAACACAGGAAACCACGTTTTTGACTCCTTTAATGTAAGCAAATTACTACATGTACAGACTAAGTTGCTGAGTGGGATGCTCATCCCTACAGTGACTGTTAATACATGTATTCAATTCTGCTTTCCCGCTTTGAAGCTGAGGAGACGTAATGATACATCCCACTTCCTGGTTTTCCATGCCAAGGTAATACTATGTTGTTGTTGTTTTTTTTTAAATACGTGATCACCTTCAATTTATACTTGCTTTCGTATAAATATATTCTCTCTTGCATGTAGGCATAGCGCAAATATGTCAATAGTATGCAAATGTGGTCCCTACCTTTTTTCTTCTCCAATGGTAATTTCGAACCACTCGTTCAACGTGTTACATCTTCCACTTGAGGCTATGTAGAATCCGATGGAATAATAACGTTGAACATTTCAAAGCTATGGGAAAATGAGCCATTTTCTTTAAAAAAAAAATGCATGTTTATATTTTCAGATTGTAAGGATACAAAGAACAAATAGGAAAAATGTGCATTGAATGTAAGTAATTAGTGTAGGATGTAATTAGCTATTCATCACAACAAATTTACTTGTGCTTGAGAGCTAGTCTCTTGACATAAATACTGTATGTAGCATATATCCACCATGCCACAGTAGTGTAGCGACGAACAACAACAGACAGGGGACAACAGCCATCCTGTAGTCTTTGAGGCATAGGCTATTTCGACCAATCTCAGCGGGTTATTTTGCAAGCGCCCTCTAGTACAGCAATTTTGTTTTTTGTTGCCTAAAGACACAACCTCCCTTGATGCCTTCCCCAATTGATTCAAAGCTGGCAGTTTTTCCTTCTCTCTCCCAACATGTACTTGTCATTAGCATGCTTCTGAACTCTACACCTCAAATACCTCCTCAGCACTGTATTGAAGGATCATTTCATCCTGTAAGAGGCTGGGAGAGACCGCGCGGGGGGGGGCACACCTGTTCCTGCCCCCAACAAGACATGACCTCAGAGCTCAGTCAATCTCTAGGCATCGTGGCTGTTTAAACACATGGCTGCCCATAGAACTGGAGACATTCCGCCGACTCAGATATGCAATGGTACAGTACAGCGGATCGCCATTTTCAGACTGACTGTGTAAGATATCCCACAATAAGACAGCAAGTAATGCTGTCAGTAAGGTGACCAAAGAGAAGAAAAAGCACATTACATGAATTGTATATTCAGGCTTGATGATTATCCATTCTCCGTGTCAGTTCTTGAGCAGCCGTGTCACTATAAACTTAAAAACATGAAGCAATCATCCAGACCTCCAGTCCAGGGAACATGTCAGTGATATTCTCTTTCAACCAGATTTGCAGTCCTGACCATACGTATGAGTACATTAATGACCATATGTTTCGACACTTGTCTGTTACAAATCACTCAGAAATACACTTTACATTGATATTGAGAATAAAATAAGTAACTTGTGTAATTTGTTGACATAATTTTTAAAAAATCTCTCATATCTCTCTCTTTACAACTAGCCTAAATGGATGCTAGGACATTTAAAGTATATAGAACTGAAGTACAGTCATTACAGTATAAAAAACTATCAATATAACCTCTAAGGCAAATCGAGACATTTGTAGTAACTGCAGGCAACAGAGATTATGGCGTGAGTTGCCTTTCAATTACGGAGTGTGGTGCCGTCTGTAGATTATGGAGTGTGTTGCTATCTGTTACTGCAGCTGTCAGTCAAACTGCGCACAAGTGAAACCGAATTTGAATGCACAGTTAAATGTAGGTTTAAATGTATGCATATCACAAATATAATTTCGACTGGTTAAGGTTTGGGTTAGGATTAAAACAAACAAACAAAATGACAAAACAAGTGCCTAGCACTGGGATTGAACCCACAATGACCGGAGCCTAGCACTGGGATCAACTCCACCCCAGCCACACAATATATAGCATGTGTCAACAACTATGTTATCACTGCTAATTTCTCAATCAGGACCGATTAAATGGATTCCATTGCATAATACCTTCTGATAAATCTCTGAACACCGAAAACTATTGGTACATTGGAATTTAACAGTGCTCTGTTGCCAGCATAGGCTACTCATGTCCTGAACACTCACACAATTGTCCATGCATATCATGGCAGAGATAAGATAACACAGAGATACTGAGACACAGCCTAACACCAGGGAGTTCCAGGTATGCCACTATTAGTGAGATGAGGGCAGTGGAAGGTAAGCCCCTAAGTAGGCGGCCAGTATGATGCAGAAAACCTTTGTGAACTATTTACAGATACCACTATTAGTACACTAACAAACATATTTAAGTATTCTGTTTATGTCCAGAAAATGCCTATTGCACAATAAATTAGATGACTGGTAAATGCATTTTCAGCTAATTATATAAAATTACTGGATAGAAACTCAAGGAAACCTCATTATGCTGTGTTACAAACGGAACTAAAGCAAAGATTGTGTATTGTATTGATAAGATAGTCGATTGACTGACTGTAAGGCAGGCGGGAGGAGGCGAGATCAGGTGGGACCATTCTAGCCAATGAGAGGGCAGATGCGCATATGAACAACAGGCCATATAGATAGACAGAGGACTCATCTTTCTGTCTGTGCCATTATAGCGTCTGTGACAACATGGGCAGTGCCATTGAGGCCATCTCCATTTTAACATAGTCAAAATTCTTCGTTTTCATTTACTGATTGCTCCCAATTCATAGGAATCCCCACCCAGTTGACTACTTTAAAATGGCGGAAGCCCTCATGTTAAAACGGGTTACAGTATAACTTGTCCTATAACTCTTCTTTCCTTATTCTTACCTCAACGAGACCTAACATTGGTCAGTTCACCACATCTATTAAAATATGTTTTTGATGCATTTTCGAAATGGTTAAATAGTTGTTTAATGTGTGTGTGTTTTCACATGGCACATACAACATGACAGTGGACATTTTTTTTTGTTTTTTGTGCATGACCAAAGCTACTCTATGTGCATCAGCATCATTGTGTTGGCCTTTATTGCACCGATTTCTGCCACCACACCAAAGGTGCATTTTAAGGTGAAATAGAATAGGGATGCCTCCCCGATAAACACGATTGAATCAAGGGTTATTAAGAAAATGCATTTTTGGGAACCACCAGGCTGACACATTCCGCTGGTTTAGCAACTCTTTTAGCTCTTTCCGTCACGCGCCAGTCGCACATCTGCACCACTATATATCAAATCTGTGCGCAAAAACATTCCAGAGAGTAAAGCTAGGGGTGATTTGTGTGCCGTTCTCCTTCTTTTTTTATTAAATTTTCATCTGTGATCTAAATGTTCGCTCGGGCTAAAAGCGGGCCCTTTTAAATCAATCATCCGTCCCGAACTTAGACCTGCACCACATTAAGAGCAGCAGTGACATCACAATGATTACCCCTCCCCCCACCGGTCTTCATACTTCCTTCATAGTATATTGTGTTGCCCCCAACAGATGGACAATCTTGCAGCCAGAGATTTTTTTTTGAAAGTGTTTAATAAATGTAATACAACCTATATAGTGTTGAAGAAAGGAGGCTAAACCAGAACCATCTGCCTGACCGTGGCGAGAGACCCTTGGTAGACTGTGGCCTTTAAAGGGGATGCCTAATATGGCTCAACATGTGGACCTGGCTGCCATGCAATAGAGGTTCCCTTTACATGTTGGACAGTTTATGGGGCTTCAGTGTTGTTCCCCTGGAAAGTATAGACTGAGGGCATACGTTACTGTTCTTTAATTTATGACTTGATGTTTTTTATTATTATATATATATATATATATGCCGGTTTTTACTCTATCAGAGGAAAATAATAAAAGGATACAGGTGATGTTGGAATGCAATGTCTTTCATGTTTACGTCCCGCACAAGATGGAGAGATTGAGGTACTGTTTCCAATAGGGTAATATATGAAAGTGTTTGACAAATTGTCAAATTAAGGATCTGTGTCATGACCCTAGTGTATACCATTGGATGCAACATCATGCTATTTCACTAAGTACAAACAGACAAAGCTCAACACAATATATATAGGTATATATACAGTATATATATATATATACAGTATATAAATATATATATATGTACTAAACAAAATTAATCGCAACATGCAACAATTTCTAAGATTTTACTTAGTTACAGTACATATAAGGAAATCAGCCAATTGAAATAAATCCATTAGGTCCTAATCTATGAATTTCACATGACTGGGAATATAGATATGCATCTGTTGGTCACAGCTACCTTAGAAAACAGGTACGGGTGTGCATCAGAAAACCAGTCATTAACTGATGTGACCACCATTTGCCTCATGCAGTGCGACACATCTCCTTCACATAGAGTTGATCAGGCTGTTGATTGTGGCCTGTGGAATGTTGTCCCACTCTTCTTCAATGACTGTGCGAAGTTGCTGAATATTGGCAGGAACTGGAACACGCTGTCGTACTCGTTGATCCAGAGCATCCCAAACATGCTCAATGGGTGACATGTCTTGAGTATGCAGGCGGTTGAAGAACTGGGCCATTTTCAGCTTTCAGGAATTGTGTACAGATACATGCGTCATGGGGTTGTGCATTATCATGCTGAAACATGAGGTGATTGCAGTGGATGAATGACATGACAATGGGCCTCAGGATTTCGTCATGGTATCTCTGTGCATTGAAATTGCCATCGATAAAATGCTATTGTGTTCATTGTTCATAGCTTATGCCTGCCCATACCATAATCCCACCGCCACCATGGGGCACACTGTTCACAACATTGACATCAGCAAACCACTCGCCCACACAACGCCGTGTGAGGCTGGTTGGACATACTGCCAAATTCTCTGAAACGATGTTGGAGGCAACGTATGATAGAGAAATTAACATTAAATTCTCTGGCAACAGCTCTGGTGGACATTCTTGCAGTCAGCATGCCAATTGCACACTGCCTTGTTGTGTTGTGTAACAAAACTGCACATTTTAGAGTGGCCTTTTATTGTCCCCAGCACAAGGTGCACCTGTGTAGTGATAATTTTGTTTAATCAGCTTCTTGATACGCCACACCTGCCAGGTGGATGGATTATCTTGGCAAAGGAGAAATGCTCACTAACGGAGATGTAAACAAATGTGTGCACCAAATTTGAGAGAAATAAGCTTTTTTTGCACATGGAAAATTTCAGGGATCTTTAATTTCTACTCATGAAACATGGGATCAACACCTTACATGCTGTGTTATATACACATATACATACAGTGCATTCGGAAAGTATTCAGACCCCTTGACTTTTTCCAAATGTTGTTACGTTACAGCCTTATTCTAAAATGGATTAAATAGTTCCCACACCCTCAATCTACACACACATTTACACATTTGTGTAAAACTAACCAAAAATGTAAAACAAAAATATCTTCTTTACATAAGTATTCAGACCATTTGCTATGAGACTTGAAATTGAGCATCCTGTTTCCATTGATCATCCTTAAAATGTTAATACAACTTTGTTGGAGTCCACCTGTGGTAAATTCAATTGATTGGACCTGATTTGGAAAGGCACACACCAGTGCAGATGTGCAGTCTATATAAGGTCCCACAGTTGACAGTGCATGTCAGAGCAAAAACCAAGCCATGAGGTGGAAGGAATTGTCCGTAGAGATCCGAGACAGGATTGTGTTGAGGCACAGATCTCGGGAGGGGAAGGGTCCAAAAAATGTCTGCATTGAAGGTACCCAAGAACACAGTGGGCTCCATTCTTAAATCTAAACGTTTAGAACCACCAAAACTCTTCATAGAGCTGTCTGGCTGGCCAAACTGAGCAATCGGGGAAGAAGAGAAGGGGCTTGGTAAAGTGGTTGACCAAGAACCTGCTCTGACAGAGCTCCAGAGTTTCTCTGTGGAGATTTGAGAACCTTCCAGGACAACCATATTTGCAGCACTCCACCAATTAGACCTTTAGTGTTGAGAGGACAGAGGGATGCCACCCCTCAGTAAAAGGCACATGACATTCCGCTTTGAGTTTGCCAAAAGGCAGCTAAAGGACCGGAGGCTGCATTCATTGTAGCTGGGGATTTTATCAAGGCTAATCTGAAAACAAGACTCCCTAAATTTTATCAGCATATCGATTGCGCAACCAGGGGTGGAAAGACCTTGGATCATTGTTACTCTAACTTCCGCGACGCATATAAGGCCCTGCCCCGCCCCCCTTTCGGAAAAGCTGACCACGACTCCATTTTGTTGATCCCTGCCTACAGACAGAAACTAAAACAAGAGGCTCCCACGCTGAGGTCTGTCCAACGCTGGTCCGACCAAGCTGACTCCACACTCCAAGACTGCTTCCATCACGTGGACTGGGAGATGTTTCGTATTGCGTCAGATAACAACATTGACGAATACGCTGATTCGGTGTGCGAGTTCATTAGAACGTGCGTTGAAGATGTCGTTCCCATAGCAACGATTAAAACATTCGCTAACCAGAAACCGTGGATTGATGGCAGCATTCGTGTGAAACTGAAAGCGCAAACCACTGCTTTTAATCAGGGCAAGGTGTCTGGTAACATGACCGAATACAAACAGTGCAGCTATTCCCTCCGCAAGGCTATCAAACAAGCTAAGCGCCAGTACAGAGACAAAGTAGAATCTCAATTCAACGGCTCAGACACAGGAGGCATGTGGCAGGGTCTACAGTCAATCACGGACTACAGGAAGAAATCCAGCCCAGTCACGGACCAGGATGTCTTGCTCCCAGGCAGACTAAATAACTTTTTTGCCCGCTTTGAGGACAATACAGTGCCACTGACACGGCCTGCAACGAAAACATGCGGTCTCTCCTTCACTGCAGCCGAGGTGAGTAAGACATTTAAACGTGTTAACCCTCGCAAGGCTGCAGGCCCAGACGGCATCCCCAGCCGCGCCCTCAGAGCATGCACAGACCAGCTGGCCGGTGTGTTTACGGACATATTCAATCAATCCCTATACCAGTCTACTGTTCCCACATGCTTCAAGAGGGCCACCATTGTTCCTGTTCCTAAGAAAGCACTCACATCCGTCATCATGAAGTGCTTTGAGAGACTAGTCAAGGACCATATCACCTCCACCCTACCTGACACCCTAGACCCACTCCAATTTGCTTACCGCCCAAATAGGTCCACAGACGATGCAATCTCAACCACACTGCACACTGCCCTAACCCATCTGGACAAGAGGAATACCTATGTGAGAATGCTGTTCATCGACTACAGCTCGGCATTCAACACCATAGTACCCTCCAAGCTCGTCATCAAGCTCGACCCCGCCCTGTGCAACTGGGTACTGGACTTCCTGACGGGCCGCCCCCAGGTGGTGAGGGTAGGCAACAACATCTCCTCCCCGCTGATCCTCAACACTGGGGCCCCACAAGGGTGCGTTCTGAGCCCTCTCCTGTACTCCCTGTTCACCCACGACTGCATGGCCACGCACGCCTCCAACTCAATCATCAAGTTTGCGGACGACACAACAGTGGTAGGCTTGATTACCAACAACGACGAGACGGCCTACAGGGAGGAGGTGAGGGCCCTCGGAGTGTGGTGTCAGGAAAATAACCTCACACTCAACGTCAACAAAACTAAGGAGATGATTGTGGACTTCAGGAAACAGCAGAGGGAACACCCCCCTATCCACATCGATGGAACAGTAGTGGAGAGGGTAGCAAGTTTTAAGTTCCTCGGCATACACATCACAGACAAACTGAATTGGTCCACTCACACAGACAGCATCGTGAAGAAGGCGCAGCAGCGCCTCTTCAACCTCAGGAGGCTGAAGAAATTTGGCTTGTCACCAAAAGCACTCACAAACTTCTACAGATGCACAATCGAGAGCATCCTGGCGGGCTGTATCACCGCCTGGTATGGCAACTGCACCGCCCTCAACCGTAATGCTCTCCAGAGGGTAGTGAGGTCTGCACAACACATCACCGGGGGCAAACTACCTGCCCTCCAGGACATCTACACCACCCGATGTCACAGGAAGGCCATAAAGATCATCAAGGACATCAACCACCCGAGCCACTGCCTGTTCACCTCGCTATCATCCAGAAGGCGAGGTCAGTACAGGTGCATCAAAGCTGGGACCGAGAGACTGAAAAACAGCTTCTATCTCAAGGCCATCAGACTGTTAAACAGCCACCACTAACACTGAGTGGCTGCTGCCAACACACTGACACTGACTCAACTCCAGCCACTTTAATAATGGGAATTGATGGGAAATGATGTAAATATATCACTAGCCACTTTAAACAATGCTACCTTATATAATGTTACTTACCCTACATTATTCATCTCATATGCATACGTATATACTGTACTCTATATCATCGACTGTATCCTTATGTAATACATGTATCACTAGCCACTTTAAACTATGCCACTTTGTTTACATACTCATCTCATTTGTACATACTGTACTCGATACCATCTACTGTATCTTGCCTATGCTGCTCTGTACCATCACTCATTCATATATCCTTATGTACATATTCTTTATCCCCTTACACTGTGTACAAGACAGTAGTTTTGGAATTGTTAGTTAGATTACTTGTTATTACTGCATTGTCGGAACTAGAAGCACAAGCATTTCGCTACACTCGCATTAACATCTGCTAACCATGTGTATGTGACAAATAAAATTTGATTTGATTTGATTTGATTTTTTCTCTCAGACTATGAAAAACAAGATTCCCTGGTGTGATGAAACCAAGATTGAACACTTTGGCCTGAATGCCAAGCGTCACGCCTGGAGGGAACCTGGCACCATCCCTACAGTGAAGCATGGTGGTGGCAGCATCATGCTGTGGGGATGTTTTTAGCGACGGGGACTGGGAGACTGGACTGGGAGTCAGGATCAAGGGGAAAGATGAACGGAGAAAAATACAGAGATCCTTGATGAAAACCTGCTCCAGAGCGCTCAGGACCTCAGACTGGGGCGAAGGTTCACCTTCCAACAGGACAACAATCTTAAGCACACAGCCAAGACAACGCAGGAGTGGCTTCGGGACAAGTCTCTGAATGTCCTTGAGTGGCCCAGCCAGAGCCCGGACTTGAACCCGACTTGACATCTCTGGAGAGACCTAAAATAGCTGTGCTTCAGCGCTCCACATCTAACCTGACAGAGCTTGAGAGGATCTGCAGAGAAGAATGGGAGAAACTTCCCAAATACAGGTGTGCCAAGCTTGTGGCGTCATACCCAAGAAGACTCAAGGCTGTAATCGCTGCCAAAGGTGAGTAAACGGTCTGAATACTTATGTAAATGTGATATTTCATTATTCATTTTTTTTATACATTTGCAAAAAAATCTCAAATCCTTTTATTGCTTTGTGATTATGGGGTAGTGTGTAGATCGATGAGACATGTAGATCGATGAGACAAAATGTTAGAATAAGGCTGTAACGTAACAAAAATGTGGAAAAGGACAAGGGGTTATTTATTTAACCAGGTAGGCTAGTTGAGAACAAGTTCTCATTTACAACTGCAACCTGGCCAAGATAAAGCAAAGCAGTGCGACACAAACAACGACACAGAGTAACACATGGAATAAACTAGCATACAGTCAATAACACAGTAGAAAAAAAAGTATATATACGGTGTGTGCAAATGGCGTGAGGAGGTAAGGCAATAAATAGGCCATAGTAGCGAAGAAATTACAATTTAGAAAATTAACACGGGAGTGATAGATGTGCAGATGTGATGTGCAAGTAGAAATGATGATGTGCAAGTAGAAATACTGGTGTGCAAAAGAGCAGAAAAGTAAATAAAAACAATGGGGATGAGGGAGGTAGATTCGATGGGCTATTTACAGATGAGCTATGTACAGCTGCAGCATTCGGTTAGCTGCTCAGATAGCTGATGTTTAAAGTTAGTGAGGGAAATATAAGTCTCCAACTTAAGCCATTTTTGCAATTCGTTCCAGTCATTGGCAGCAGAGAACTGGAAGGAAAGGCAGCCAAAGAGGTGTTGGCTTTGGGGATGACCAGTGAGATATACCTGCTGGAGCGCGTGCTACGGGTGGGTGTTACCGTGACCAGTGAGCTGAGATAAGGCGGAGCTTTGCCAAACAAAGACTTATAGATGACCTGGAGCCAGTGGGTCTGGCGACGAATATGTAGCGAGGACCAGCCGACGAGTGCATATAGGTTGCAGTGGTGGGTGGTATATGAGGCTTTGGTGACAAAACGGATGGCACTGTGATAGACTGCATCCAATTTGCTGAGTAGAGTGTTGGAGGCTATTTTGTAAATTACATTGCCAAAGTCGAGGATCGGTAGGATAATCAGTTTTACGAGGGTATGTTTGGCGGCATGAGTGAAGGAGGCTTTGTTGCAAAATAGGAAGCCGATTCTAGATTTAATTTTGGATTGGAGATGTTTAATATGAGTCTGGAAGGAGAGTTTACAGTCTAGCCAGACACCTAGGTGTTTGTAGTTGACCACATATTCTAAGTCAGAACTGTCCAGAGTAGTGATTCTAGTCGGGTGGGTGCGGGCAGCGAACGGTTGAAAAGCATGCATTTAGCTTTACTAGCATTTAAGAGCAGTTGGAGGCCACGGAAGGAGTGTTGTATGGCATTGAAGCTTGTTTGGAGGTTTGTTAACACAGTGTCCAAAGAAGGGCCAGATGTATACAGAATGGTGTCTGCGTAGAGGTGGATCAGAGAATCACCCGCAGCAAGAGCGACATCGTTGATATATACAGAGAAAAGAGTCGGCCAGAGAATTGAACTGAATTGAGGTCCGGACAATAGGCCCTCCAATTTTACACACTGAACTCTATCTGAGAAGTAGTTGGTGAACCAGGCGAGGCAGTCATTTGAGAAACCAAGGCTGTTGAGTCTGCCGATAAGAATACGGTGATTGACATAGTCGAAAGCCTTGGCCAGGTCGATGAAGACGGCTGCACAGTACTGTCTTTTATCGATGGCAGTTATGATATCGTTTAGGACCTTGAGGTGCTGAGGTGCACCGGTGACCAACTCGGAAACCGGATTGCACAGCGGAGAAGGTACGGTGGGATTCGAAATGGTCAGTGATCTGTTTATTAACGTGGCTTTCGAAGACTTTAGAAAGGCAGGGCAGGATGGATATAGGTCTATAACAGTTTGTTAAGCATATCCCAGTTTAGGTCACCCAACAGAACAAACTCTGAAGATGGATGGGGGGCAATGAATTCACATATGGTGTCTAGGGCACAGCTGGGAGCTAAGGGGGATCTATAACAGGCAGCAACAGTGAGAGACTTATTTCTGGAGAGATACATTTTTTAAATTAGAGCTTGAACTGTTTGGGCATAGACCTGTAAAGTATGACAGAACTTTGCAGGCTATCTCTGCAGTAGACTGCAACTCATCCCCCTTTGGCAGTTTTATCTTGACGGAAAATGTTGTAGTTGGGGATGGAAATCTCAGAATTTTTGGTGGCCTTCCTAAGCCAGGATTCAGACATGGCAAGGACATCAGGGTTGGCGGAGTGTGCTAAAGCAGTGAGTAAAACAAACTTAGGGAGGAGGCTTCTGATGTTAACATGCATGAAACCAAGGCTTTTTCGGTTACAGAAGTCAACAAATGAGAGCGCCTGGAGACACGCAGGGCTTGGGTTAACCTCCACATCACCCGAGGAACAGAGGAGGAGTAGGATGAGGGTACGGCTAAAGGCTATAGACTGGTCGTCTAGTGCGTTGGGTACAGAGAATAAAAGGAGCAGATTTCTGGGCGTGGTAGGATAGATTCAGGGAATAATGTACAGACAGGGGTATGGTAGGATGCGGGTACAGTGTAGGTAAACCCAGGCATTGAGTGACGATAAGAGAGATTGTATCTCTGGAGGCACTAGTTGTGCTGGGTGAGGTCACCGCATGTGTGGGAGGTGGGACAAAGGAGGTATCTGAGGCATGTTGAGTGGGACAAGGGGCTTCGCAGTAAACTAAAACAATGATAACTATCCTAAACAACAGTATACAAGGCATATTGACATTCGAGAGACACATAAAGCGAGGCATAAAGCAATCACAGGTATTGATTGGGAGAGCTAGCTAAGACAACAACGGGTAAGACAACAACAAGAGGTAAAATGGCAATTAATGGGCAGAGAGGGTCAGTTAACTACACACAGGGCCTGAGTTTGAGGCTGGGGCCGACAAACAAAAAAGAAACAAAATGGAGTACTGTGATTAATGAACAGTCCAGCAGGCATCAGCTATGTAGCCAAGTGATCATAGGGTCCAGTGAACAGCAGTAGATGAAACAAGGAAGCCGCTGAGTGGTCGTTACTACGCTAGCAAGCGGGAGACACGGCATTCAATTTGTATTTTTATTTTTTGAATAATAATAACATTTTAATAAAAAGTTAGCAGGCCAGGGCTAGTAGGAGCGTTTGCTACGACGTCCGGCAAAGGCCGGTTGAGGGCACAATGGATGGAGCTACGTCGGCAGACCAGTCCTGATGGAACGACGGGGCTCCGTGTCAACAAAGGGTCAAGGCCAGTTGGCAAAAGAGGTATTGTAGCTGGAGTAATTTCGTTTGCTAGCCGGGAGCTAGCTAGCTGTGATGATCAGGAGTAATGGTCCAGGGCTTACGGCAGGAATCCGGCGTCGTAGTGGAGAAAACAGTCCGATACTGGTAGGCTGGCAAGTATTATCCAGGCTAAAAGCGGCTGGTGTCTGTGCAAAAAGTAAAGGCCGATAGCAGTGGCTGACAATGACTAAAAAGCTAGTAGCTAATTAGCTTGTTCGCTTCTGATGGAGGTTCTGGCTATAAGGTCTAAAAATAGCAGATCCGTATCACATTGGGTGAGGCGGGTTGCCAGAAGGTATATTTAATTTAAAAATGGAAAAGATATTGAAAATAAATTTAAATATATACAAAATGTACACGGGAGAACGACAAACCACGTCTGCACTGCTACGCATACATCTTGGACTATGAATACGCCATCTTGGGTCTGAATACTTTCCGAATGCACTGTGTGCATGTGTGTGTGTGTATATATATATATATATATATATATATATATATATATATATATATATATATATATATATATATATATATACATATATATATATATAAAATACACTTGGAGCAAGCATGAACATAGAACAGAATCAGTCAGGGGAAAGCAGCTGGTTGGTAATTCATGTAGTTTATATGCCTACATGTATTGAGTTTCAAGTCAAGAAGATCGTCGCCTCGTCCTCAGAAACATTGGTTTCTTATACTGAGTGTAACATTATACTGTATGTTTGTAGTGTATGGTCTTCTGCTAGCTTTTATTACTCAACAAGTTGCCTACTACACGTTATCCCTCACATTGTCATTCTGGACACCATCTTACATTTTACTCCAATGGTTCCCCTGCTGTTTTCTGGTGTTCGCAGTCAGACTTGACACAAAAGTTGAAATGGTGCCTCCTTATTTAAATCTGCCTAAAGCCCATTTTATTGGGCTGCAGCCCAATATTTCACTAAGCCATAGCATTTCATTTAGAGATGCACTCGAGATAAGAGTAATAATCTCTCTGTGATGGATGGCCCAGCCCCATCCCTGGGATTGTGGTATGTACACACTGCACTTTTCATGGCAGGACGATAAAACCAACATAGGCAGGTGTGTTTGGTTAAGATGTACTTGTCAAGTGGGGTGACATGCATGTCTATATTCATTCAAATGAACTCCCTTATCTGCACCTACATGCAGCCACTCAGGAGACAAAGCAGCTCCCATGTTCTTGTGATTTACATCTTTCAAGTGCACCCTCTTTCCCCTCCACCCCCCAGACACCCACAAACCTCACAGGTGAGAGGGAGGAGGTGTTTGAACCCCATGGAATGCCATTGGCCAGGGCCTCCTTTTCTCCTTTAATTTTAGGGGAGCAAAAACAAAGACATAATTTCAACCTTATACCTTCCTAGTTTGAATTAATTACTGCAAATTACTATATGCTTGCTTAGGCTTCACTCCTCTAACCAGAGCAATTTTGCATGCATTTAGTATTTTCAGCATGAACACACTCCCAATTTAGAAAACTGTATCACTGAATCAAGTGCCTATATACTGTGCCTACATGACTATCACACGGATATGTTTTACCTGCTTTTTCAAAAAGACACATTCTTCTTCCATGGTTTAGACTTCTTTCTGGTTATGAACAAAGTCTGTGTAGTCTACTGTGTACGCAGGGCAGGCACAACTTGTTTGACACGTTAAAGATAAGGCGCGTGCTCCTGAAACATTTAGTTTCCACAGCAACAGAGGAGGAGCTTGAACTTTCACCGGTGATTGTGGCGGATGTAGTAGACCAACAAGGAAGTTAGCTAGTTTGGGCTGGTACAGCTAGCTAGCAGCCTGTAAAATAACGAAAGTAAGCTCCAATAAATCATTTTGCAATTGGTTATTTGTGAAATATGTCCAACAACAATCGAGTGGATTTACAGGATGGCAACATGTCACAAGTTTTGAGAAAATGACGAGGTACAGTAGTGAGGAAGCTTGTTTAGCTAGCTTGCCAACATCAGCTGTTCAATCTAATGAACGTCTAGTAATCAATACTACTACGTTGCAACGTTATTATTGTATAATAACCGGTGGTGTGTCACAATATGACAAATGCAATAGAACTGAAGAACATGCTTTTTTTTGTGTTGTTGCTGTATATCAAGAGTTATCCAACCCCTTTCCTGTAAAGCTGCCCTCCTGTTTGTTTTCGCTTCAACCCAGTTATTAATCAGCTAACGTTAGCTAATTATTAGAATTAGCTAGGTGTGCTAGATTAGGGTCGAGCGAAACCCCAAAGGACGGTTGCTCTCGAGGAACAGGGTTGGAGAGCCCTGCTGCATAGTTATTTAGCTTACTTCAGCCAAGCTGGAAATGGTGATTGATGTCAGCAGTTTAGCTTGTTAACTCGCTAGCCTGCTTAGCTTCAATCATAGCTAACTAGCGCAACTGTAGTAGATAAGTTATCTAGTCAACCTGCACGACCTCTTACAATGTGTAACTCTTATCTCCCATTTTGCTTTCAGATGACTTGCCTTACAGTGGCCTGGACATTTGTGATATGTTAATGTTAATCACAAAAGACAAGTGTGTAAGATGGACTGAAGGAATTAGTTAGCTGCAGACTTTTGAGATGTTACTAGCTGTACATGTAAATATATGACCAAAAAGCACTGTAAGTTATCTACATCTACATATCACTAGTCAACATGGCCCTACAAATAAGTTGTTAATATTTGCATTCTCTGTCATCACTTTTTAAGGTCAATTCACCTGCACATACATTTGAATGACTAACCACACATAAACAGAGCTGATCATGTCACTAGCAAAGCAGGCACAAACGTGGTTCCCAACTCATGTCCAAGCCACTGTTCTCCAAGCAACTGACCTACAAGCTAAGGGTAAGCATGGCAACAACGACGCCTACGCTATCATCCAGCTGGGCAAAGAGAAGTACTCAACATCTGTGGCAGAGAAAACACTCAACCCAATGTGGAGAGAAGAAGCCGCCTTTGAACTGCCTGGTCTGCTTCTGGAGGGCAATCCAGAAATCTATGAATTATGCCTTATCGTGATGCACAGGTCCCTGGTGGGGATGGATAAATTCCTGGGCCAGAGTACCATCAATCTCAATGATATTTTTGATAACAAGGAGCGAAGGAAAACAGAGTAAGTATCGCCAACTAATCAAACTAAATAAGGTTTTTCCCTTTCAAGGAAGTTTCGGAACAAAAGTACACAGGGTGTCCGTGGGTCCTTAAATCTTAATCTTCAATGAATTGATCTGGTTTAAAGGCTTTGAGTCTTAAATTCTGTTTCAAGAGTCTTAAATGTGACAGAACTGACTACAGTGTTTCTGTTATGTTGCGCTGCTGCTTAAGTGTTGCCATCGTGGTAAATAATAAAAACAATTGAACTTCAAATAATACTTGAGGCACACTTTCAAGATGTTAGAGCTATCTACCTCTGTGTGCCATTTCAGATGAACTAGCTTACTTTTTTATGTCTTTGCACTGCAAAAAAGTCAGTCTAGGCATAGAAACCGTAAATGACTTGGTAATAGGGAAATGTATTTATTTCCATGATAGAATTAAAAAGCAATTTTGGACAGACCAATGTAGATATTTTCCAATACATGCAACTTAAAAGTTTCATATCACGAAATTATGATTTGAAACATCAGAACAGTCTGGAGGGAATACTATTTGAGTCAGAAAATTATTTTTATATGATGGTAAGATATACAACCTCGCAGAGAGCCTATCCAACTAACAATCTCTTAGGAAAAAAAAGAAAAGAGAGAACTATTGGAACCAAGACTTAAAAAGAACTGATATTGGCACAAGATGAATGGAATGTTGGAACATAAGTAATGAAATTACAGTTAACGAAAGTTTGCGCTTAATCCAGTATAAACTAATGTATAAAATGTATTATACAAGAGACCCATTCACAAATTCTACAGCACAACGGCAGAGCCATGTCTTAAGTGTAAAACTAGCAATGACTCAATCTATGCCTTCTGGGAATGCTATAAAACAAATGTTATGGGCAGAGTTACAATGTTGTCTGTCAGAAGTATTACAATGTACATTTAATTTTAATCCGTCTGTCTGCATATTTATTTCAAGACATGGCACATGAGGGCGCAGTGAGACACCCAATGGGCTGGACGATCCTTTTCTCGTCAATCATCTTGGAGACCATGATCATTTTAATGATGAGATTTCTGTCGTTTTGAATTTGGCGCCCTGCACTTTCACTGGCTGTTGTCATATCGATCCCGTTAACGGGATTTCAGCCCTAAGAAGTTAACTGGAAGTCAACCAATCCTCCATCGTTAAGACAATGGAAAGGTCAAATGCTTTATTATCTAAATGTTGAGAGTAGGTGGTTGACAAAATGGTGCACTTTGAGGCCATGCGGCGGGTAGTAATGTGGGTGCTAGAGATGGTGGTGCGAGCAGGTGGGTCTGGGCAGGTGTAATGTCATCGATGTTTGTGAGCAGGTGGGTCTGGGCAGGTGTAACTGCCCATACTCTACACACATAGAGTATGTGGTCAGCGTTCCACATGTTTTTATGTGGTATAATTGTACGAATAAAGATTCCTAGATTCAAAACCACCTCCTCTTTGCCACTTTAGCATAGGCCCAAAGTTTGGGCCCCAAACAGAGGTTGCCAGTACATCTGTCTTGTTGTGACATAGGCTACGCCATTGGGTTCGTTAAAAAATGGGCTTTGTTGATAATGAATCAAGAGGTTAGTCTTTTGAGAATAGGCTGCCATTCATGGTGTAATTGAGTTGACTTGGGTGCAGTCTTTGTAGTTGGTGAACTAGTCCAGCGAGAACAGCAGTGCTATCAGATTATTTCTGTGTCTTGTCACAGCGTAGGTGCTAATACAGCAAACTGTTCCACCTCAATTCCAGTAATCACACAATGAACAAATGTCCTTGCTTAGTCTTGCCTTATACTGGAATTGAGATGGTAAACTGGCATTTGCAGAACATGACATTGGCTGAATGTTGTGGTGTGTCCCTTTGGGTATTAGCTTATGTTAAATGAATGTGCTGGAGCTGGCCAGACATGTCTTGTTACTAATTCTGATTCAAATTATAATAGTTTTTCCAGTGGTGTGAATGTATGGAGAAAAACACCATACCAGCTCCACCCAATCCAGGCCGCTACATAAAGTTATTTTTGGCTGTGTAGAATTACCATTGCACAAATTGTTGTAGTTAGCTAGGCCTACATGATGAGTAGCCTAAGCCTACGTTCTGCTCAGAGGAACAGGAACATAGTTAGGAGGATCTGGTGTCAATTAGCCATCAGTACATTTCATCATGCAAACACATTACCACACTTCCTCTTCACCCGCTAGTTGGGGTGAATTGCGATATGTCATAATCAACTGTTGATGGTTGTATTTATTTAAGGTGCCAGAGCTGATGCACCTCCAGGGTTGGCAGTTATTCAAGTACAGAGCTGTTGTGGAGATGTCAATGGACTGGAATTTAGTCATCAACACAACTGACTTGCATAGAATGAGCCAGAGGCCTAAGCCTACTCTTGTGCTACCATATCCATATACTGGAGCAGTTCCAGGTTTGCTAGCTAGCTGTGTCCGTTCGCTGTGTTTTCAAGCATGGGGAAGAGAGTCCATCTTGACATCGGAGTAGGCAGCCCCTAATTATCGCACACCTGTGTTTGTTGATTGTGAGGAGTTTCCCAGCGGTCTGGGTAGAGTGGGAGTATTGTGGTTCCAGGCAGAGGGAGGTTTATCTTGGCCTTGACACCCATGTGAAGTACAGGGCTGGCCCCCTCTCAGCAGCGTGCTGTGTGGCTCTTAGATCATGCTCCGGAGGACAGAGACCACCACTATGGGAATTAGGCTAGCTCGACCAAGAGAGGCCCATGCCACTCAGTCTGAGAACAGTTTAGGGCAAAAAGATAGAATCCCTGTCCACCTTTCCCATGACAGAAGTAGGTTAAAGCTTGGACAGTCAGAGGTTGTGCTCATTAAGGAATTGTGGAATTTGCCAGAACATCTATGCTGTTTGAGAGGTGGTTTAAATGTTGACTTTGTATTTTGAGTGAGGTTTCTTCCTAGTTCTACATTTCTGCAATCAACATACCCTTGATTTGTATGAACTAGGCTTAGGCTACAGAGAAGCCATCATTCTCATTAGCATGTATGAGTTGCGTGGTTGTCTTGCACCATTGCCTTTGTAATTTCCCAATTGCTTGTCATAGCAGTTCTGAACAAAGGCCAGATTTGTGCAAATGTCGCCCCTATTTCTCACAGCGAAGGCATCAATCGTATTACTTCCAGCAGGCGAAGCAAAGAGGTTAAACAAACAGGAGCAGAGTGGCCTCGACGAACAATATTATTCAACATTCTTTTCGAGATTCAGACCATCACAGTTTGCAGGGAATTATGTTTGTCCCTCATATCAAATCACATTTTATTTGTCACATTCCCCCGAAAACGGCAGCCGTAGACCTTACAGTGAAATGCTTACTTACAAGCCCTTAACCAACAATGCTTTAAGAAGTTTTAAGAGAAGTAAGTGTTAAATAGAAAACAAAAGTAACAAATTATTAAACAGCAGCAGTAAAATAACAATGGCGCGGCTATATACAGGGGGTACCGGTACAGAGTCAATGTGCGGGGGCACCGGTTAGTCAAGGTAATTGAGGTAATATGTACATGTTGGAAGAGTTAAAGTGACTATGCATAGATAATAAACAGAGAGTGGCAGCACTGTAAAAGAGGGGTCTGGGTAGCCTCTAATATTCATTCTCAGGCAGGTGAAAAGCTTCCATTTTTTTTAAATACATAATGGTTGTGGCTGTTCCACGGGGAAATGTGTCCAACACAGATGGTTTTGGGTCTCCACTCTACTAATTCTTCCAAAGGAAGCAGCTCCATCCAGTTACACAACCGTTCAAAAGGTTGGGATCACTTAGAAATGTCCTTTTATTTATTTTTTAAGAAAAGCACTACAAGTTTATCGTTTTTAAAAGGCTAATTAATCATTAGAAAACCCTTTTGCAATTATGTTAGCACAGCTGAAAACTGTTGGTCTGATTTAAAGAAGCAATAAAACGGTCCTCCTATAGACCAGTTGAGTATCTGGAGCGTCAGCATTTGTGGGTTCGATTACAGGCTCAAAACAGCTAGAAACAACAAACTTTCTTCTGAAACTCCTCCGTCTATTCTTGTTCTGAGAAATGAACGCTATGCCAAGCCTTTTAAAATGATAAACTTGGATTGGCTAACGCAACGTGACAATGGAAAACAGGAGTGATGGTTGCTGATAATGGGCCTCTATTCGCCTATATAGATTCCATTTAAAAAATCATCCATGTCCAGCTCCAATAGTCATTTACAACATTAACAATGTCTACACTGTATTTCTGATCAATTTGATGTTATTTTAATTAATGGACAAAAAAAATCTGCTTTTCTTTCAAAAACAAGGACATTTCTAAGTGACTCCAAACTTTTGAACGGTAGTGTATGTACTCTCAGATTTCTGTATTCTACCTTTAATTAAAGTTTTCACCTAAAAATGGATGCAGCATATCACCTTGAAGAAGATGTCAAAGCCTAGAGTTTAGATGCATTAAATAATAGGCCTATATTTTCCACTGCTTTTATAACCACTTTACACCAATATTGGAAAACACGTTTAAAATGTATTCATTTAAAAAATGAATACATTGCCATGACAAACCTAAATTAATTCAGAATAGAAACATTTATTTTTAACTTGTTGAGAATGCACTGTTTTAGCACCCAACAATGGCACCTGATGTGTTCTTTGATCTTTGAATCTTCTATTCCTGTATTCATTTAAATGTGCCACATACCCAATTTACAGATGGCTAATAATCATCCCTTCTTTTAGCTGGTACTCCTTGGACTCCAGGCCAGGGAAGAAGAGGAAGGAGAGAGGGAAGATCCAGGTCAGCATTCAGTTCATGAGGAACAACATGACGGCCAGCATGTTTGACCTCTCCATAAAGGACAAGCCCCGCTCGCCCTTCACCAAACTCAAGGACAAGATGAAGGGGCGCAAGCACGACGGTGGTCTCTCCGACACCACCTCAGCCATCCTGCCCCGCTCCGCCATGTGTGACTCGGAGACCCTTCGCCAACCCAGTGCTTCTGACCATCAGCCAGAGCCCAAGATCAAGAGACACCTACTGGCCGGCTCCCATACGCTCTCTGCAGCCCGCTCCATGTCTGACCTCATTGGCACTCACTTCCGCCCCAAGCTGGACTCTAGAAACTCCATGGAACAGCTGGGTAAGGACAGCAGCTTCCTCTAGTATTAGGCCTATTTTAGTATTTACTTGTATTAGCCTACCTGTGCCATCTTTCTTTGTCTGTGATTAGTATTGCTTCCATGAATGTTTCCGGTAAATTGTTTGTTTCACAGAGAAAGAGAGTGGTGCCGCCCCTCACAGGCGCTCCCAGGGCGAGGTGCCAGGCTACCAGGACAGCGAGGGGCAAGGTGATCCTTTTACTCATATCAGCGACGGCTTGCCGCAGAAGTACGCCACCCTCCCACGCAACCGCAACCCGTTCGAGATGGAGCAGGGCCAGCTGTGGGACCGAGGGGAGAAAAAGGAGAAGAAGGAGAAGGTCAGCCTGCTGGAACGTGTGACCGGGAAGAAGGAGGGACGCAAGACCAACAACGGGGGGCGTTCGGGCAGCTCTGGAGACCTGCGCTCCATCAACCCATTCAGCAGCGACCCTCAGGAAAACACCCAACCAACCAACCCCTTCCTCTCACACAAAAATACAAGGTAAAGCTTTTCACGTCCACACCACCATGTTTGGTATCCAAGCCAGGGTCATGTTCATTAATAAGCACTAAACGGAAGAAAACAAACTGAACAGGTTATTGGTAATATAACCCTCTGCCACAGGTAAATATGATTTGATGTGTTTTGATGATTTTGTAATTCAGTGTACATGGATGTTTTGCAGCGATAAAAATCCCACCACTAATGGAGACATCCGAAAGGCAAGAGAGAACCACGGAAAGAAAAATGTAAGAGATCATACCTTGTATACTTTTTGTGAACTAATCTCAAATAAAATGAAGGGGGGGGGAAAGCATAGTCCTAGTTTTTTGGGGTACTTGTTCTGAGGTTCAGAACACCACTGACTTTTAATTGAGCAGCTCTCCCTGATCTCACTTGACATTGCAGCTGGTGATGTTGGTCTCTGAACTGCTGTCTGTTCCGTCTTTGACAGTTCACTATGAGTGTCATTAAACTAATGAACAGCGGTCATCATCTGACCCGGCTCATCATTTGAAACAGTGTGAGTTTCAGTCTCTAAGGTCAGGTGATGTACTATTATATCGTACTGGTACCATAATTGGAGCACTTTTTTTCTTTTTTGGGGGGAGAAATCTGTATGAGATTTTTCATTGGTTGGATGGGGGTATTTGCCACCTTAGTTTTGTCACACCCCCACCCAAAGACAAATAAGAATAAAACGCTCTCATGGTGCTTAATTCTAGTAGTCGCTGGCTATTACACTGCAGAATTAGTATTAACATGGTAAGAGAGCAGCTTCCAAAGTGATGTTGAAATGAGAAACGGATGCTGATAATGGCTTTCCTCACCTCTCGTTGTGGGTGTTGAGGAGTTGTCTTAACCACATGTGCCCCTCCATACTCTGCACTAGCAGAAATGAACTGGCAGTTCCATTTCCTCTCCTTTCAGGCCCTAGCTAATTAACCAGTGAGGGAGGAGGGGAAGGATAGTGAGAGATTTTAAAGAACAGAGCTTTTAAATTCTCAAAGCAGAGCTCATTAGAAGCAGTAATGAGACAACTGGAGAATGCCAAGTGTGCTCGCCTTATCTCCTCCTCACTACTGATCGCGGAAAAATTGTCAGTACTTTGGTAGTTCATGGTCATTTCCAGGCCTCTGTCACCAGCTACTACAGCTCCCGGCTGTGTAGCTTTATATCATGTCTGGGGCTTTTTGGCATGTGTGTAATGGACACAATTGCTCATACAGTATAATGAAACGGAGCTGGTAACTTGATTCATGTTAGGAAAGTCTCTCAGCGGAAGTGGTTGTCTCTATGTCAGGTCTTCATTTTCTCTGGTAGCGCAAAAGGCCTATTTCTCAGCATATTTTCACTTTGTCTCCAAAAACATATTCACTTCCCCAGTAAGCGGTTGATACACCCCCACTAACAACACCTGTTTTTCTCTGACTAAAAACGTGAGGCACTTTGCTTGGCTACTTTCAACTTTGGCTGCCCAGAAAGCGACAACAAAATAACTCGAAGCGTACCTAGGATGGACCGCAGCACACCTAGCATGTCCACATACCATTGGAAACAATGGAAATAAAAGGGCCGGCGTGTTTAGTGTGATCCCCTGCCTTAGTCCTCTTTTTTTTGGACATAAACTCTAGGGATCCTCACATTTTTAGTTTCTTTGTTTCTCATACTAGGACGAGTTACAGTAAATATGGTCAGCGCAGCGATGGCAGCTTGGTTTGGGCACAGGGAGGGGAAGGGGACTAAGTGTAGTATTTTAAACAAGTTGATGGCTTTGCTGCTCTATCTGCCTGGTGGAACCATGTCCATTTGTTGAAGCGGTAACATGGTACCTCGTTAAAAAAAAAAAAGAATCTCCTCTCGTCCCTCCATAATGGGTTCGGCACAGACTGTGATGCACCCGGTCCTCTAAAGAACAAACTCGACCAAAATAGTTTGGTTGCATCTTTCTTTTCCTGTTCATTAGTCTGACCTTTTTATTCCGGAAATATGCACTCCGCCGTTTCCAGGCAGCTTCCAATTTTTTGTTGTCTTAATTACTGTTTGCGGCGTGGTTTCATTTTAATGTGATGCTCTTGTCTGCCAGCTGGTCAAGGTCTCTGCCTAGGCTGGCTTGTGAGGAGAGGAAATGTGCTTTAAGATTTAAAGAGGTAATGGGGGTTGAAAGCTTTTTTTTATTTTTTCTAGAACTGATACTTAAACAACACATCAGATTCCCTGCCACAGGATTCCTGATTGTTCGAGCCATCGCAGAGTTTCTGTTGAACACTATTGAACACTTGATCAGATCAAACACCTGAAGTGAAATGCAATGGCGACGACAGTGCTAACAAACCTGTGGAGTGACGTCTTATCACAGCCTCTCAATTAGTCCTGATTGCCACCCGGTTATACGAGCTGAACACGTGCAGCCATGACGTAGTTTGTGGCGTTTTTCCTAACACCTTTAGGGTAGCCTAGTGGTTAGAGCATTCGACTAGTAACCGAAAGGTTGCAAGTTCAAATCCCCGAGCTGACTAGGTACAAATCTGTCGTTCTGCCCCTGAACAGGCAGTTAACCCACTGTTCCTAGGCCGTCATTGAAAATAAAGATTTGTTCTTAACTGACTTGCCTAGTTAAATAAAGGTAAAATTTAAAATAATAATTAGGCAGTTAGTCTATCTGCCGTAATACGAGGGATTCCCTGGCCTAGCCCACCTTCTGTCTTACTTTAAATCATTTTTAGCACTAATTTATCTTTTGCTTAGGTTTTTTCTATTCCTACCATCTGTACTGTATACTACTCATTGAAAACAACTGTCTCGGGAATTGTCTCGCATCTCAAGACGCGTTTGGAGAAATACACTTTTATTTTGTGTAAATGGCGCTGTCAGTGTTGACGTCATCATAATGTCTGTGGTTTGCACCCGCAGGAGACGATGCAGACGAGCGCGGCTTCCTATAGCAACTTATCTTTCGACGAGGTGGTGCATGAGCTCATCAAGCAGAATGGGGTGGTGAAAAAGAAGGACGCCCATATCCGTGAACTGGAAGACTACATTGATAACCTGCTGGTGCGCGTTATGGAGGAGACGCCGAGCATCCTGCGGACACCCTACGAACCCAAGAGGAAAGCGGAGAAAATCTCAAAAAATAACTAGTGTCAAGGTAGAGTTAGGGGTCCCAACGATATGCTCTTGTTTCAGTGAGGGCCCATTCTAGCCATTGTGAAATGTATTGTGGGTATAGAACAAAAATGAAGAGAAGGGGATTGACCTATGCCAAATCACCATTTTATTTTTTGAATTTTTATTTTAATAGGTTTTGCATGCTTTGATTTGAGTGTACACCAGTTTCCCCAAGAATTTTATTGGGAAGTGAAGTACACCCGACTACATAAATATCTGACATTTTGACTTGCATTTTAACAAACCCCATGGCTTTCCCATAATTATAGAAATACTAACCTGTGAATCAGTTGTTGTATAGTGATCCACTCATCCTTTTTTTGTTATTATACCTCTTGCTCTGTTCTTTGCATGACATTTCCTTTGTTTTCCATATTCAGCCGAATTGAAAGAATGTGAAATGGCAATGTCTCACAGATCCATCAGAACACCTTATAGCAGAGACCAGTGGGATAAGAAACAAAACTAGTGGGTTTATGCCATGCGTGACAGTTTCTTCAAGGTGTACACGTTTTCACAATAGTGTATACAATAGACCTGTGCACTTTCACACACGTATAACATGGGGGGAAAAACACAGACAACTTCTGAGGCGATTGTGTGCACATGGAACCACCATCAAGCTAGATTTGCGTTGTAACACTAAGGCCATACAAATATAATTAAATGTTTAACGGATGGCCCTCTTCACTTCACTTTAAAAAAATTTTTTAAGAGATTAAGTCCTACTGAAAAAAAATGCATGTTTTGATCAAAATAATGTCCCCCCCTAAAATCACTAAAATAACTTAAAATCACTTGATTAGGTCACTAGGTGTTGAACTAAGGTTGCTGAAGTATTTTAAAGGGATTATCTAGTACTTTTGTATACTTTTTAGATAGTCATTCTAAAAGTAGCACTCACAAGCCAAAAGTGGTCCCCGAAAATGGCCTATGTCTCTCGCTCTGCTGTGGGTGCATCATGTGCATCTTGCTAGCTGTCATTCATATGGCGAGGTGCTAAAGTGAATTTGTTGAACTCGTGCTGCTAGGGGGCTAGCCCATGTGGGGAGAAATGGTGTAGCACAGTACAAATAAAAACTAGAGATTTCATGGCTAATTGAAGTAAGACAGTAATTCTGCTTATAGATTATGCATCTATAAACTACTCATTGACATATCCAGCCCAAAGTGGGAGGTTTAAAAAAATACCGGAGCATGTCTTTAATAAAAGGGGCTACTCGCCTTACTTAAAAAAAAACATATATATATATCTGTTAAATGTTTAATAAAATATGTATGGCCTAAGTATTAAAATGTACCAAACACTGCGTGTTAACTTATCACATTTGTGTAAAAAGAAGAAAAAAAAGAAGAAAAGTACATAGTTTATTGAATAGGGTTTGATGTGCTAATTTGAATAGAGCTGTAATGACTGTTTACACTTCAGACCAAGATGCAGGATTATGACACAAACTCTCACTCAGCCAATCGGCCCTTTACACGCCTCTTACTGTAGGCAAGGATTGTGTTGATATACTGGAGGTGTGAATACAATGTTATCCGCCTGTCTGTGACATTGATCTGAGCCTTTTGGCATTAGGATGGTTTGGACCTCTCTCTTGACATTTGCCATCTTTGTACAAAATTATATTATTTAAAGTTAGTCTTATGAGGGTAGGTACTAAGCACTACTGAATTCTTACTCAAGACATTGCATATCCAAACACAGATCTGAAAACAATGTGACACTGCATTCGAACTTTGTGACCTTCCAGTGAAAACAACAACAACAAAAAATAGGTGAACAATGTATTTTCTCTGGTCAATTTGATGATATAGAATGTCTCGACATCGTGCTGGTGCAGAATGTAATTGAGTGGAGGCAAACTAAAGACACTGCTATTGAAGCCTCCTCCAGTGTTTACACCAAAGTGAATTCATTCAACGAGCTGCCATTGTCCATCATATCAGCTCGAAAGTCATTGCTTTTGGGTTTGTTATTTCAGTTTATTTATTTTTTTATCATAAGCTAGGTTTCCATCCAATTAGCGACAGATTTTCATTTGAATATTCAAAAAATACATAACAAGAGAGAAACTGATGCACAACCAAGTTTCGGAATTGCGCCTTGTATTCTACTAGTCTAACTCGCAACAGTAAATTGAGACCCCGACTGAGTTCCTAAAACGTTTTAACGAAAGTTGCCCGTCCCTGGCCTGCAGGAGATTATGGACAAAATCATGTCACCAGAATAAGACCCTTGCTATTTATTTAAAAGGAGAATCAAGCTCATCACCTTGTACTTTCACCACCCTGTGAAGTTCCTCATAATGGATTTAATCTGTAGCCTAATAAACTGCTTGCTTTCCCGACGAGTCATAGTGGGAGGACCACACGTGCCATCGCGTGACTCCCAAGTTTACCTCGGTGTGATGATTATTATATCAGTATTTGCGCATAAAATAGTTTCCTCCGACATTTCTCGCATAATTAATTTCGCAGACAAAAAGATCCCACCTTGTCTAGCGTATTTTGTTTTGTCGACATTTGGAAAGTTTACCGACAAAATGTTATGTTTCCATCAAGCCTGTTACTCACATCAAAAGGTTGGATGGAAACCTGGTTACTGACCCGTGATGACTGTATTTGTCTTTAGGACCAAGCGCATTGTATGACCTTTATTTACAGTCAATGTAGGCCCATACATTGCCATTCAAAAATAAGTATAAACCATTGGTCAAGTAGTTCTAGCTTTACTTTACTGGTACTGGTAAGTGCAATAAATATAATTTATCAACATGTTTAATATTCAATTGGTGTCCATCTACAAATTCTCTAAAAAATGTTTGTGTCATTTATATTGTGTACTCAATTCGAACATGTCAGAATGACATCCGTTCTACACTTGTGATCTGTCATTGTTTGTCTACAGAGAAAAATCGGATTCCTTTAGGTACAAGTGGTTCAGTTTGTAGATTTACTGATTCTTGTTTGAATTGTTTGAATTATTTGAAGGAAATAGAATCAAGGTGTGTTGCTACATAGTAATGCATTTGCTGGCTGACTTTGTTTATTTTGTTAAAATGTTAGCCTTAGCACTTTGATCCATCAATGAGCAGTGTAATTGCTTTCCAGAAAGGTTATTGGTAATATTTTGCTTGTAATACACTGTACTAACACATCTACAAATCAAACTATCAGTACAGATTTTAACAAGGGCCTATGTTAACCTGTTGTAAAAAAATATATATATATGTGTGTGTGTGTGTGTGTGTGTATGTATGTGTGTATATATATATATATATATATATATATATATATATATAATTTTGACATTTTGTATGTTTTGCTAAATAATTTATCATACAGCCTTCATACTGTCCAAAGTATGGCCAAAAATATAATATATCATGACAGTTTTATGAGATATGTTACCATAAATAGTTCTGACAGCATAACAAACAGTATCAGCTTGTCAAAAAACAGACCACTCTCAATTTGTTTGTCTCCATGGCATTTTGCTTCAATAACAACACTGTTATGACAAAAATATTTGTTCTACACAGCTTACACAAATTCTGCTATGACCTTTATGGTTAAGTATCAATGTACAGTACCAGTCAAAAGTTTGGACACCTACTCATTCCAGGGTTTTTCTTTATTTTATCTTTGTAATAGTGAAGACATAACTATGAAATAACACATATGGAATCATGTAGTAACCAAAAAAGTGTTAAACAAATCAAAATATATGTTATATTTTATATTCTTCAAAATAGCCACCCTTTGACTTGATGACAGCTTTGCACACTCTTGGCATTCTCTCAACCAGCTTCACGAGGTAGTCTGCATTCTGCAGCGATACAGCATTCTGCAGCGATACGCCATCCCATCTGGTTTGCACTTAGTGGGACTCTCATTTGTTTTTCAGCAGGACAATGACCCAACACACTTCCAGGCTGTGTAAAGGCTATTTCACCAAGGAGAGTGATGGAGTGCTGCATCAGTTGACTCGGCCTCCACAATCACATTACCTCAACCCAATTGAGATAGTTTGGGATGAGTCGAACCGCAGAGTGAAGGAAAAGCAGCCAACAAGTGCTCAGCATATGTGGGAACTTCTTCAAGACTGTTGGAAAAGCATTCCTCATGAAGCTGGTTGAGAGAATGCCAAGAGTGTGCAAAGATGTCATCAAGGCAAAGGGTGGCTACTTTGAAGAATCTGAAGTATTTTCTTATTTGTTAATTAAACACTTTTTTTTGGTTACTACATGATTCCAAATTTGTTATTTAATAGTTTATGTCTCCTCTATTGTTCTACAATGTAGGAAAAACCCTTGAATAAGTAAGTGTCCAAACTTTTGACTGGTACTGTATGTGTTGAGCATAAAGTCTCCCGCTGTGTATGGTGTCATATTTCTGAGTCTACCATTAATGATTGCTACTGAACTTTCTTAAAACAGTGCTTTGTGAAAAAGGTTACTTTACGTAGTTATTACTTACTTATTACTGTCAGTAGGTAAAATGTATTACTGTGTTACTAAAACGTTTTCCCTCTCTGAGTTTACTTGCTTTCATGGAGCTAATGTCAGTGATTGACAAACATGTCTCACCTAATTAGCAGAAAGTTTATATCCGTCACTTTTTCTTTTTTTTTCTTTTTGTACACTGTTGTGCCATCTATAGTGTTCAATAGTGTTTTAGATTAATAGGATTGTTACTCAAAGTTGTGCACTTACTAAGTGTATGGTGACCCCTGTTGTGAACTATGGATACCTCAGAAGTCTCAACCAGTGATGAAGTCACACACATTTTAAACCAACTTTGTTGCTTCTTCCAGTCTTTTGTTTACTTAAAAAAACAAAAACAATGGTCCATTTTTACATTCTAATTTCTATATTGTATATTTGTGTGGGTAAAGTAGGGTGAAATATGGTGTAGTAGCTGAATGACCACATATCAAGTCAGGATACAGTCCGATTTCCTGTTTGGATGATACAATCTACATTCTACAATCTACATATCGCGTTGCTGTTTTTATTTATTTATATATATATATATATTTTTAGTAACAAACACCATTTACTGCAAATCCTCCCAATCACAATGAACTAGGACATAGAGAATTCAATGGTATTCCATAAAATGCCATAGCTGCTTTTAGTAAAGCTTGTCCTAGCGAACATCAATGAGACACTTTTTTTTGTTTTTTTTGTGCTTATGGTGTACAAATTGTTAACCTCTATTACATTTTAGTTTTTTTTTTGTTAGAATTTTTTTTAATTTATTCTTGTTGATCTTTACCTGAATCGTCCTACATCGAATGTCATGTGCTTTCATTCATTATACTGATAGAATTAGGATATTATTATTGCTGCTTTTCATCTTTTTAAAATATCAGGTTTATCCAGACAAAATACTCAGCTAATGTTTTTACTATAATACCCCCCCCCCCCCCCCCAAAAAAAAAATGACAGGGAACTTTTACATTTTATGTCCATGCCTTCGTTGTGTCACTATACAGCTAATATTCTGACACTTTCTCCATGAGTTACTTCCATAGCACAACATTGGTGTACTTTTACTTAGTCAATCATTATCACACTGCAGCTAGCTTTCATATCAAATTGCATGTCAAATCATCTTTGCTTGATGCAATTTGGACACGTTCTGTTTAGAGAGCCATCACCACAGTGGCTCATATTATAGCACATTCTGAGAACGAAAATAACAGTATTTGATCAAAGTCCAGATTGATTGTACAATAATACAGGGAATGTCTCCAAATGCCTATTCTTTGTATGGTGGTGGTGTCACTATACGTTTCCCTATCTGTTTTTCCCTTAACCTTCGCTGCTGTTAACTAAAGTGGGCGCAAGTTTTCACAAGACTAGCATTTTGTTTTTTTTATACTTTATTCAAAGTTTTAGATGTCAGGATGGGTGGGCATATGGGTTTAATGTAAAGATTGGATTGATTAGAAAACTGTTTGATTGTGATACTGAGAACATATGAATATGGTGTGTATGTTGGTATACAAGGTATTATTTTGGGAACAACAATGCAGATGATGTAAAAAGCAAAGAATGGCACTGCTTGATATGACTGCTTCAAATGCATTCGGTGTATGTATTTATTGTCCACCTCTCTCTCACACACACTGTCTCCCCAAAAGCTTATTATTTTGGCATGTGGCATGGATTTACTTACATTAAGGTCTTGGAGTGGAAATGTGTTAGGAAATGCCAGTGAAACAAAATTGGAAGGCACAAACCAGAATGTATTGCTCTTTTGAAATAAATACACTGTACTTATTAAATAAAATACCTGTTTTGGTTTTAATGGATTTATTCATGCCTTATTTTCATGATTATACATTAGACCATGTGTTATTTTTCTTTATATAGGCGCACATGAGATATAGAAACAAATTAGGTATACATTATGCACCATTCTGAACAAGTCATACGGATGAGTGCCTACATTTGAATCCCCATAGTCCCATTGAATAAAAATCGAAGTCATTTCCCTGCATTCCCTTTCTGTATTAATAGTCCTATACACATTTCGGTATACAATGCAGTACTCAGATTCCATGATAAGAACTGTACTTGTGTTGAGTTTCATGTCCAGCTTTGTTTGCTTACCGTTTGTGGCTCCTTTTTGTTCAGGAGAAATTCCCATGCCTTCCCAGAAAAAAAACCTGAGTGGCGTCGTTAGACAATTGTGAGTGGCAAGGCTGCTCGTTAAACCCCCCCCCCCCCCCCCCTAATTTGCCTATGTGTATAAGAAGTGTATGTGAAATGTTTCAGGACAATCAACACTTGTGTTGTTTACGGCCTGGTGCTTTTGTGGCCGGGTTTCACTCTACCTCTCCAAATAGCAGGTTAAAACACGACCCCTCTTCTGTCACCCCGGCCAGCACCCAAAGGCAGTAGCCTACATCCCAGCTCAAACAGCTGTCAGCTTAAACCAAAGACTACACTTTTAATGTTCAATAGAACTGTTTACTCTCAATAGAACTAAGTACAAGAGGCAGATAAAGGAACCTATTCAATCAAACTGATTACCCAGTTTTTAGGGTAAAACATTTATAGAAGTATTGTACTGTGGTTGCATGTTTTAATTGTGGTATTCAACAAGATGTTTAATTTTGCAGAACAAAGAAAATGATTAGCATGCCAATTCATGGAATAAGGGATTGACATGCTCACCTACTGGTGTTTTAACAATAAGAACAGTCCTAATTTGGTATAGTATGTTTCATATCACGTAAACATCGGTGAATGACAATGTCACTACAAATGATTTAAGTGTGTAATTGGGGCCGTATGTGATAGGTGTAATTAGATCTCTCGAGGAGCTAATTGAAACACTCACTGCCACCAATGCACGTTCATCAACTGATAGGGTTTCACATAGCCCAGGCTTTGGATGGCACGTGTCACCTGCCTGGACACCTTCAAAGATGAAAGCACATTAGGTCTTTCTATTAGTGTAGATTACGTTTCTGTAATTTGAGCAAAAAACAACAAAACATGATTACATGAAGGGATAAGCGAATGGCAGGGGTAACAGCAGCTTGGGTAGGGAGTATGCCCACTCGACAGCACGCGTGTACAGGTGAAGAGCACACGTGTGCCAGAGGGGGGCCACACACCGGTCGGCCTGTGCTCCCCTTTAAAAATGGATGGGCGTCGCGTCCGGGGATCGATGTCACACCGCACGCGTCGTTGAATGGGGGATGCCCGGGGTAATGACGAAGACATTTACATGAGGTGAAATTTACCAGATGGATAAGGTGCTTTTGAGGGAAAATGTAGACCTATATTTGGGCAGCTGCCCTCAGACAAGGTAGATGAACGGGGGCCAGATGTCAAGGTCAATCCCCGCCCTCTATGAAGCCTCCATAGCGCCATACAAAAGATTGTTAGCTAATCTGAATAGGCATTCAAGAGAAATCCGGTGTCAAATGTGCCGCTCACTTAAGGGAAGACCCCAGCCGTGTGCGTTGTGTATCTATTGTCCACCTCTGATCGCTGCCACACGTCTAGGATCAGGTGAACAAAGCCAGATGACACCCTGAAGAGAGAAAGAAAAAGCCACAGCCATGTCTCTCTAACGGGGCATGCTGACGTAATGGGTATTTAACGTGTTTACGGCTTAAAATGTATACATTGACTGGTAATCCTGACACAACCATAAGAGAATGCACCGTTTTCAATGAGGAAGGGACGCGTTTGATTTCAATGCTTCTTGCAGTTTACCCTTCTTCTTCTTTTTTAACACAATATGAACAGCTATCACACAATATCTTGGTAGTCTGCAACACATCGAGAAATAATGAATACAAGTCAAAGAGCCATTAGGAACAATGGAGCAACAATGGCACCTGGCAAGGACTGAGTCTGTCTAGCCTCTGTGGTCAGTGTCAGGTTTCAGCTGTGCCTTTTGATTTGCTATCCATCCCGTCAAGAAGCCATGGAAACGCAGCTCCACCACACCTTAACAGCAGTAGCATCCCAGATCCATGCTGTGTCATCGCGTGACTGTTGTGGCGGAACAGGTTGAGCTCGTGCGACTAGGCCTACTCTCTGCCGTTCTGAAGGTGCCAAGGAGAAGGGGGAAAAAAACACATCCTTCAGCAAGCTGGTGAGCGACTTCTCTCATTATTAACACTGTCTGACCAGCACGTGCCTGATGAGACTTATCACCCAAAAGCTATGAAACATGAGCTGTCTCAATTGAGGAGACTACGGGCTGTAGTGTTTAGTCATTTATATCCTGTAATTGGCACCACAGAATCCTTTGGGAGGGATTATATTAGTGTGAAAACACAGTAGGAAAGCCAATTTGAGAGCAAACTAGAAGGTAATAATGATCCTGTTGTCAGCCAGGGTGGCTGTCATTAGGGATGCTCATGATCTCTCAGACAGCAGGTCAACTCTGAAGATGAGAGAACCAATGTTCTGCATATGATATAAGTGACACTTCATCGCTTCTTCTAATCTCTGCTAATTTATGCTGTTTATAGTTTATAAAGGTTTTAAGGATTTGAAGTTAGGATAGCCTGAAAATTGGTTTGGTGTGTCTAGCTTGAATGGTTTAAGAGTTACTGTTGGTTGGTTATTTTATCTATAAATCTATATAGTTATAGTTGATCAAAGTTTTTAAGAATCTGAATTTGGGATAGCCGGAATGTTTTATGGTTGGTCTTGAAACTTAATTGGCCAAGGAGCAGGACCAATTGAATAGCTACATCTGTATTCCTATGGTTCTCATTCAACCCAATGTTAATTTATGAAAAAAAATGTATCTTTATAGTTCAAAGTGTGAATAGTAACAAAAATCTGTATAAAAGCGATCTACAATGTGTCAGTCTGAGCATTTTAAAATGGTTAGAGTTCAACAGGTATGAATGTTATACAAATTCTGAACATTGGTTTAAAAGAGGAGATTTGTCAAGAATTGTTCATTTGTTTTCTACCATTGAAGTCTGTGAAGTCTGTTGTAGTTCAAAACGTATAAATGCTATCAAAAATAGTTTCTCTAGCAAAATGCTGACGGTCAGTTAATAGCTTAAGCGCTAGAGCGAGCGGAATAATAATAAATACGTAGGAAATCCTTCAGCAAACACAGCTAGAAAGGAAAAAAAATGTTTTACTGTGACTGTCCCCACTACAACAACAAAAATCTTAAATACATGTAATTTTGTCCTTGAAACATTTAATTGAAATACTGTAGAATTCCATTCATTCCCATGGAGGACTGATCTTTCCAGGGAGTGACAATATGGTGACCAGTGGCTTCAAAGACTCTCATTGGCCAATACATAGATAGCATCAGAAATCCAGGGTTTATATAAACTCAGCAAAAAAAGAAACGTCCCTCCCTTTTTCAGGACCCTGTCCTTCAAAGAGAATTATTAAAAATTAAAATAACTTCACAGATCTTCATTGTAAAGGGTTTAAACACTGTTTCCTATGCTTGTTCAATGAACCATAAACAATTAATGAACATGCACTTGTGGAACGGTCGTTAAGACACTAACAGCTTACAGATGGTAGGCAATTAAGGTCACAGTTATGAAAACTTAGGACACTAAAGAGGCCTTTCTACTGACTCTGAAAAACACCAAAAGAAAGATGCCCAGGGTCCCTGCTCATCTGTGTGAACGTGCCTTAGGCATGCTGCAAGGAGGCATGAGGACTGCAGATGTGGCCAGGGCAATAAATTGCAATATCCGTACTGTGAGACGCCAAAGACAGCGCTACAGGGAGACAGGACGAACTGCTGATCATCCTCGCAGTGGCAGACAACGTTTAACAACACCTGCACAGGATCAGTACATCCGAACATCACGCCTGCGGGACAGGTACAGGATGGCAATAACAACTACCCAAGTTACACCAGGAACGCACAATCCCTCCATCAGTGCTCAGACTGTCCTCAATAGGCTGAGAGAGGCTGGACTGAGGGCTTGTAGGCCTGTTGTAAGCCAGGTCCTCACCAGACATCACTGGTAACAACGTTGCCTATGGGCACAAACCCACCGTCGCTGGACCAGACAGGACTGTGCTCTTCACTGACGAGTCACGGTTTTGTCTCACCAGGGGTGATGGTCAGATTTGCGTTTATTGTCGAAGGAATGAGCGTTACACCGAGGCCTGTACTCTGGAGGGGGATCGATTTGGAGGTGGAGGGTCCGTCATGGTCTGGGGCGGTGTGTCACAGCATCATCGGACTGAGCTTGTTGTCATTGCAGGCAATCTCGATGCTGTGCATTACAGGGAAGACAACCTTCTCCCTCATGTGGTACCCTTCCTGCAGGCTCATCTTGACATGACCCTTTATTGTGACAATTCCACCAGCCATACTGCTCGTTCTGTGCGTGATTTCCTGCAAGACAGGAATGTTAGTGTTCTGCCATGGCCAGCGAAGAGCCCGGATCTCAATCCCATTGAGCACGTCTGGGACCTGTTGGATCGGAAGGTGAGGGCTAGGGCCATTCCCCCCAGAAATATACGGGAACTTGCAGTTGCCTTGGTGGAAGAGTGGGGTAACATCTCACAGCAAGAACTGGCAAATTTACAAGTGAAGTTTGCTGAAAAGAAACGCAGTTGACATTGAGAGGACGTTTCTTTTTTTGCTGAGTTTACATCATTGGTCCCAACATGCTAGTAATGGTTAATATAATCAACAACAGTCTGTGAGTCACACATCAGAACAGGTTGCTCATGGGTAGTTTGCATTTGAACTTTGATCCCTTGCTCATTATAAACACATGCTAAACTGAGAGTAATACAGTCAATCAATCAGTCATCTCCCTGACTTCACAGGGCAGGGAAGCTCTGCTGGAATCCTGTTAAACTGCAGATGTACCAGCCAAATTACTCTAGTGGGGAATTACCACGCCATAAATTCAAATGTCACTGGAAAGGCTGTATTTTACAGCAAATCCACGCTGTCCTCGTTTCCATAACTGTCGCAAGAACTTGTCTCTCTGCAGGGCTGAAACTTATCACCGTTGGCAAATCTAGACATGTTTACATCAAAACATGGCCTCAAATCATAGGGATCTCTGAGGAAATGTCTTGAGAGTAACGTGGCTCCGCGCCATGTCATAACAGGTCCGCTGAAACGAAAGATCTGTGAGATGTCAAATCCAAGAGCAACTATTAATCATTTTTTAAGCCAATTCATAATCCTGTGTAAATACGAGGCAAGCTACAACTTGTAAGTCTTTTTTTCTCCCTCGGTTCAAACTGTTTACATACCTAATGAGCACATCAAGTCTGTGGACATGTTTCATCATGTAGATATACAATTTATACATAGAAACAAAGAAGTCTAAACATTCCAATGATTTTATTTTGGTAAATGAGTAACATTTAGTAACAGGCAAACCACAGACAAACACAGTCAACACTTGGCACCACTGTCATCAGATGTTGGCAGGTAGCAGGCCTCATTATTGCTAATTAAAATGTATAAATATGGTGTTTGGCACTTGACTTGTCAGCTACAATGTGTTGTTTTTTTCTCATCAAATGTGTAAAGTGCCAAGGTAGACACAGTGAGTGCATGAGGAGCACGAGTAGAGATGCCACTGTGTGTACTCTGTGCACACTTCAGCTCGGCTAGCATGGAAATGACTGACGACATTGGGTGCCAGCAGCTAAGCAAGCAAGGTTTGACGGGAAGACTTTGTATATTTGGGCTACCCTCGACTCAGTGTTCTGCCAATGTCTTTGAGTGTCTGGCCCGACAGTTAACCCTTAAGTTAACACTGTTCAAATGTGAAAGTGTGAAAGCCCCTGTTGAGGCTGTGCACATTCACCTGTCTGCAGGACATGACGTCACATGGTGGTTCAGCTGACAATACTCATTGTAGTTCCACATCTGAATTTACTGTCATTTTTGGCGTTTTCAACATTCCTCAAAAAATGGTTTGTGTTCGTTCCCTCTGCCAGTATTCTGCATAACTGAACTGAATAATTATGATGTGTTCACCCAGTGTCATAGAGTGGTCAAGTCTGTGTTCCATTAGTTCGTTTTTTGCACAATGGTTGCATTCAAAAAATGTTTTGCTGTAAAACTGGAGGGGGTCCAAAAAAGTGGTCTGGGACACCCCTATGGATGGGGGTGTCCATAGGGACACCCTTATGGATGTTCCAAAAAAAGGTTATCTGGGGCAAAAACATTTTTTATCTGAGAGACCATTTTATTTAAGGAAGGTTCAAATCTGGAAATCCCCAAAAGAGATCTATGACATGGCCCCCAACATTCCATGTATCTGAGTTATGCTAGAGCCAGCACACCTGATTCAACTAATTATCAAGCCCTTGATTAGGTGATCTAGAACATGTCCCCAGATGGGTACATTTTAGTAGACACTCTTATCCAGAGGAATTTACAGTATTGAGACCATACATATTCATACTGGTCCCCCTTGGGAATTGAACACACAACCCTGGCATTGCAAGCACCATGCTCTACCAACTGAGCCACACAGGACTGATCAGGGACCCCCCTCCCCTCCCCCGATGATCCAAAAAAGTGATCTGGGGATCCAAAGTAGTGATCTGTGGTACTCCACTAACTATGACACTGAGTATTGGATCAAACTAGCAAAATTACAAAGCTCAATATCTGTCCATTTTAGTTAGGAATAATAAGTAAATAAATACAATTGTGCTAACCCTCACCTTAAAACCATCCCTGAAAGGTGCATCTTAAACATGTTTGTGTTTGTATGTCAGGATTTGAAAAACATTCAAATGCCATGTTCAATGGCAAAATACTCAGTACAACTATCTGGTTGAAATGGATTGTAAAGCTCATGAGACTGTGTTGCTCTATCCACTAAATACAGACATATTTTTTTTGCATTGTATTTATTTGAATGTTCTACATTTTTATTGTTCAGGTATTTAGTTCCAACAGGTGAACAAACTAAAACCAGGCCCTCATAATGTACTGTTCTGTAAATGTCACTTCAGTTATTACTCTTCATTATGTATTTGATCTTCATTAAGCCAAAGCAGTCAATCAGATGGGAATACTGTCATTTTCAAGATACTAAATGTAATTTCACTTTAATCCTTCTCCTAACCGCTGACAACAGGTGATGGGATTTGTCAGCTACACAGATGTTTTTCTCCCCAAACAATGGCACCCTTCCACGATTTGCCCCCATTTTGTAATTTGTCTGTTATTTTGCCAGTGTGTATAATACTGTATTGTGAGTGTGTGCAGTTGTGCTAAATTTGGCTTGCTTGTAATCACTGCATGTTTTGAATGGGCTAATGAAACTACACCTCGCTGCTTTGCACATTAAATGAGGGTCATTTAGCAAGAACACTTATTCCTCTGCAGTGCCTAATTAAGTAACAGAACAATTAGCCAATTGACCAATTAATTACAATCCTCTAATCTACAAAAAAATGACTGGCTGGAAAGATCCATTGGTGTTTCTTCTTCACATAAAGAGAATCTTCATGGGCACTCCACAGCAGATGAAATTTAAAAGGTCTTTAATCAAATTAATCTGAGATAAATAATCGTTTACTCCATTTCAAAATAGCTTCCATAGAGGATTACAATACCGTAAAACACCAAACCAAATAATAACTTTTCATTGAGGGGCCTCTCTCTCTCTCTCTCTCTCTCTCTCTCTCCTTCTCTCTCTCTCTCTCTCATTCTCTCTCTCTTTCTCTCTCTCTCATTCTCTCTCTCTCTCTCTCTCTCTGTCTCTCTCTCTCTCTCTCTCTCTCTCTCTCTCTCTCTTCTCTCTCTCTCTCTCTTTCTCTCTCTCTCATTCTCTCTCTCTCTCTCTCTTTCTCTCTATCTCTCTCTCTCTCTCTCTCTCTCTCCTTCTCTCTCTCTCTCTTTCTCTCTCTCTCCTTCTCTCTCTCTCTCTCTTTCTCTCTATCTCTCTCTCTCTCTCTCTCTCTCTCTCTCCCACACTCTCTCTTTGCGAGAATGTACATCTACACTTTTCCTCACAAATTGTACACCTACACAAAAATCACGAGACAACCATTCTGATAACCATTCTGATAACAGTAATATTAGTAGTATGGTTAACAGAGTGTCAAGTGCAAGGTCAAATATGCACTAGCAAAGACCCATTCACGGCCAAGCAATTCAAGCTTTCACTATCCCTCTCAGCAGCATGCCTGAGAACATGCCAAGGTTCATTTTTTATTTTTTTAAACACATGTCAAGTGAATGGCAGTTCTTCGTCAAGCACTACTACTCAAAGCCCCAGCGTACAGTAGATGACCAACACCGTACTCTCAAGTCATACGTTCTCATTAGGGCTTCACATGATCATTTTCCAGCCCCAAAAGAGATGGAAAATCTCCAATGTTTTCCAAGTGTCACATAGCTCCATGAAGACCCATCAAGTCAGAGCTGGCTGGAATCTAGCTAACCTTTGTGGACCTTTTCACTCTCTTTTTATTTTCTCTTGATTTGCAAGTGAAATTAGGCTTCGGGGTCTATTTTGGAAACGTACGCAGGTGGCTCGATTTGTCTCCCTGTTTTGATACTATTGAGGCGGTGAGCCTGAGAGTGAGGCTTGAGTTTCTAGGAGTCTCGCTGTGAGTTGAAGAAGTGCTGCAATTAATTACGTCTGCCCAGTTTCGACACGCACAGCATTACGCCGTCAGTCTTCGAGAAGGATGACGTTGACATCTTTATCCCAGCGAGGTAATTGCTGGCTGTCATTTATACGCCGAGAGCGAGAGAGAAGGATGGTCACACTTGTGGGCTAAAATATCCATTATTCTCTTTCACTTGTGTTTGGTTAAGTAAAGTTGAGAAATGTAAATGTAAAATCGAAGGATAACTCTTAAATGACTTAATGTGGAGGATAAGAAAAATAAAGATAGTGTCTACAAATTATTTCAAGTAATACAGTACCGAAGGTAATTGAACCAAACCCTAAACGTATAACTCTCATAGAAAGCAGCTTAGTAGTTTAGTTGTATTGTAATATTTGATCACTAAAACGGCAATAATTTCTAATCATCTTGGAAAATGGAGGATGCTATCATCCACATTGGGTTTATCAGTGATCAAGGTCCATTAGGACTTGCCTTTGCTACTGTGTTAAAATAATATCACAACAATCACAACACCACTGCAGATCCCAGTGATAGAATGATGAGGAGATGAGTGTAGTGAACATAGTGGCTGAAATGAGGTAGAAATAGATAGTGGGTGGCTAGTTACGGGTGGGTATGAACTTGGAACATGAAGTCCCCTCTCCGAGAGCGCTGAACCAGAACCAAGTGGAGTGGGACTGACGGCCCACAGGAGCGCCATTGTTCCCCACATTAATCAAACTGAGCAAGGCCAGGTAGCATTTCCTCAGCCCACCCCACACACACACCGTGCCAGGCTCCATGAATGGGCTGCTTTTTTAGCTGGCAGCGATTGGCCATCAGAGCCCTGAGAGGATATGTGTCTGTTTAATTAGTGTGATGAGCTCAGCGGAGTTTGTGTGCTGTGTTGGGCACCAGGTATTAACCCCTCGAGTTTGACCCTGCGAGGGGGAGGCGACCTCAATCTCCACATCTCTCTCTCTCTCTCTCTTGTTCTCTCTTTCTTTCTTTCCATTAGAGAAAGACTGAGATTAGACAGGTAAAAAGGGGGACTAAAAAAGGAGGGGGGGCTCTGGCAACCTCCAACCTATGTTCTTCACCCACCCACTTTGCAGACTTCCCTTTAGATGAAAAGAATAATTACCACAATGATCCTTCTAATTATACTGTCATTAGGATGTTGAAGAAGGGTCTGCCGCAGTGCGCAAACCTCTCTCCTTCCTAGGCAGCATCACAGAATATGATCTGGTGGGACGGTGGCCCAGAGTATTTTAACTCCTCACTCCCCAGGGGAATCACATGCACACTTCCACATGCATGCATGCTTGTACGCAAGCCCAAATGCTCACACAAGACGCACACGCACACATTGAGTGTTGTCGATGCAATAGAGCTTTAACCGTATGTTGAGTTCTCTTCAGGGAAAACATGTGATTTTATCCCTAGCTTGCAATACTGCAATGGTGTCAAGTGATACCAAAACAGAAAGCAGAAACAAATCTCTCAAGGTTGTGGTTTCCTTTATTTTGTCAAATCAGCATGCATAACCATGAAATATAGGTGTTTCATTGGCAGTTGACTTCATATGTGACCTGTTACAGGATCTGAGGTGTTTGACGCTAGTTCCTGCTTCCCTATAGGCCTGTTAAATAAATAAACAAATCTCTCAAGGTTGTGGATTCCTTTATTTTGTCAAATCAGCATGCATAACAGTGAAATACAGGTGTTTCATTGGCAGTTGACTTCATATGTGACCTGTTACAGGATCTGAGGTGTTTGACGCTAGTTTCTGCTTCACTGTAGGGCTGTTAAATAAATTAAAATGTCAAATGTATGCCATCTTAAACGTGAACTTTCATGTGCCTTAATTACAAACTTGTATGGGATCCGTAAATATTAATAAAAATGTACAATTATTAGCCTGGCTTAGCCAAGGAGAAAGCACTTGGTGATACAGTGAGAAAGACAGGATCCTTCCTGGTTAATCATGATTGGCTAAGATAATGGAGTGGTTGGACATGCCGAGAGATGAGTCCTGATTGGAATGTCATGCCACAGGTTTCTGTCTATAACAGAATGGAGGCTTCCCTGGTCAGTATATAGATACTCTTTGCTACCACAGATTTTTTGGAAAGATATAGCTATGGACAACTGCAAAAGTGTTGCTACTCTCAAAAGCATTATTGCCCTGAATTTAGCTGGTTTTAAATAGAGACAGCATTCTGGGGGACAGTGCCACATTGACTCACATGCGTTGACATGTGTGGGTGGGGTGGGGCTAAGGTTTAGGAGGGTGTGAACGATGCTGAATGGGCAACAACAAAGAAGAGCTCTCTAGGAAGTGTGAAAATCTAATCAAAATCCAACTACATTTATAAAAAATAAGCAAATCACTTACATTGAATTTAAGCCTCAATAGATACATCTGAACATTGATGTTTTGGATGAAATAAGTGTAATGTGTCAACATCACCCAGGGGCTCCACACTAATTCATTTAACCACAACAGTGTTTGCTTAACCGCTTCAGTTGACAATTAAAAACCATGAAAAGACATGAAAACAGTCTTACCATGCCAGATGTGAATTCCACAAAGGTAAAACAACCACTTCGGGCACAACCAAAGCTCAGGATATCATCTCTCAATGGATTATACACTTATTAGTTTAGTGTAACAAACAAAACCACTTCAGGGACAACTACTGTATTGTTGAATTGTGATACACCTTTTGCTGAGATAGCCGCTTGGGCATGGTATAATTTCCTAGTAAATGTTAAATGTCATTGATAAAAAACTAAATATGTTTTTAGCAGACATTCTTATCCAGGGCAACTAGAGTTAGTTAAGTACCTTGTGCAAGGGCTCATCTGCAGATATTTTCACTAGTCAGCTCAAGGATTCAAACCAGCAACCTTTCAGTTACTGGCCCAACACACTTAACCTCTAGGGTACCTGGCAACACTAGTTACAGCCTGCAGACCATGCCTTATCACCTAAAAGCACATGAGTCTTTGTAATGTGTTATAATTCTTATGTCTCTCTTTTTTTTTAAATCTACTTGTCCAGTGGTGTGAAGTGTGAAATACTTTATAATACTACTTAAGTCGTTTTTGGGGGTATCTGTACTTCACTTTACTATTTACATTTTTGACTACTTTTACTTTTACTTCACTACATTCCTAAAGAAAATAATGTACTTTTTACTCCATACATTTTCCCTGACACCCAAAATTACTTTAAAGAAAAATGGAAATTGTGCTGTCTGGTTTGCTCAATTTGAAATGTTTTATACTTTTGATACTTAAGTATATTTTAGCAATTACATTTGATACTTTTTATATTTAACTACGCAAGTTAGTTAAGAACAATTTCTTATTTACAATGATGGCCTACACTGGCCAAACCCAGACAATGCTGGGCCAATTGTGCGCCACCCAATCACAGTATTACAGACTGGATTTGAACCAGGGTGTCTGTCGTGACACCTTTAGCACTTACTTTTACTCAAGTATAGGAAAAATTTACCCAATCATCATACTTGAGTAAAAGTAAAGATACCTTAATAGAAAATGACTCAAGTTAAAGTGAAAGTCACCCAGTAAAATACTACTTGAGTAAAAGTCTAAAAGTATTTGGTTTTAAATATACTTATGTATCAAAAGTAAATGTAATTGCTAAAATATACTTAAGTATCAAACGTTAAAGTATAAATCATTGCAAATTCCTTATATTAAGCAAACCAGACTGCACAATGTTCATGTTTTTTTTTAAATTTGTGGATAGCCAGGGGCACACTCCAACACCCAGACATCAATTACATACAAAGCATTTGTGTTTAGTGAGTCCGCCAGATCAGAAGCAGTAGAGATGACCAGGGATGTCCTCTTGATAAGTGCGTGAATTGGACCATTTTCCTGTCCTGTTAAGCAATCAAAATGTAATCAAACAAGTACTTTTTGGTGGCAGGGAAAATGTATGGAGTAAAAAATACATGATTTAGTTAGGAATGTATTGAAGTAAAAGTAAAAGTAGTCAAAAATATAAATAGTAAAGTAAAGTACAGATATGCCCAAAAACTCCTTAAGTAGTACTATAAAGTATGTTTTACTTAAGTACTTTACAACACTAATCAAGTATGACCATTGGGTACTTATTCCACCACTGAACTTGGCCAAAATGGCCAGTATTTAGTCAGGATCATTGTGAAGTGATTATAAGACATTATAACGGGACGATACAGTACATGCTCATGACAATTATTCCATTGCATTGTAACTGCATCATAATGTTAATTGGCACCGTTATTTTTTAAATCTTGAAATATTATCCAATAAGTTAGTGAGGTTGTTAAAGGGCATTTAGAGGGTATTCTCTCTGATAAAATGTTTTAATTACTTCTTAATTCTCAGCTATTCCCAATTAAGTGATCCTTATTAATCCCATACATGGCTCATTTATAAACCAAGTTTACCTACATTTAAAACTAAATGGTTTAGCATGGTTGGTTACTCGTTTATTGAACCATGTGGCCAAAGATACGCACTTTTAACTTGGGTTAGAGTTCGATCATCTGATGCCACAACGTAGATGCCTTATACATTCCTGTGTTTTATGATGTATGACTTCCAATGTTTTACGTACAATATTTTAGCATCAAATAGTCGGAGACTGTTTGAGCTTTCTTGTCCTGAGCACTGCCTAAGATAGATGGATAAACAGTCGTCTAAGGAATGTCAGTGGATGTATTATTCTGTGAGACTATAAGCGAGTGCCTTTATCTTGATGTTTTCCTTCAGACTGTGCTCCGGGCTTCAAGTTTGTACTTTATCAATACCACACTCGCTACAGAGGCAGTAGCAACTAACAAAGGACTTTGAGTCACAGCACGTCAGCTTTCTAAAGAGCAGTGTTTTCTGCACCCCCTCTGAAAACACATTATTAATTGGATTTAGATATTTGCAAAATGATCTATTTAATGGGATTACCCCTTGGTATAATGATCTTATTTATGAGTGAAGCAATCCCAAAGCTTTGGGGCGGGCCGATAATGCATTTCCAGCTCTTTGGTAGTTAATGTTGGGTTACGGTGAGAGATAAAGTTGAAGTCTCATTGTAAATGAATAGGTAAGTTAGCCCTAGTGAAATGGAGCTGGTTCGGTGGCAGGTCGGACGGGCTTGAGTGGCCGTACTCGCATTCCAGGGGCCTGTCTGGACTGTAGTCACAGACCCGGCTGAACTCCTTACAAGTTCAAGGCGAACGTGGAGAGGGAAAGAGGGAGGGATGGAGAGAGAGAGAGATAGAGTCCCCCTCGGCAGCATAATGGCCCTTTCTTACGTCTTTATCCACACCGATATCTTGCTGAAGCTTTTGCAGGCCCCGTTTCCACTTAAATGCCTGAAGGTAATGTCCTACCTTTTTCCTTTCCTCCTCTACTCTCTCCTCTCTTGCCTAGAAATCAGATTTATACCTGTTACGTATACAGTATTGAGGAGGTGGAAAAGTGATACCATGAAGAATCAAGGGGAAATGTGTGTAACACGGGCAAAACGGCACAAAGAGACTGTTTACAGTTGTTTATCGTGGCTCACTAAATGGATTTCTCATGTCTGGTAACACATTTAAGCTGTTGGATGCTTTCCCTCATGGAGGTTTTAGCTCAGTTTTTTTTTTGTATCTTGTCACGTAGAGTGGAACCGTTAATGCTCAAAAGTGCATATGTAAATGTACTCTTTTTTTCACAGTTGCACACCACATTTAAAACATTAACATTTCAATATACCATTTTGATATATATGTATGAAAAAAATAGGTTATAATCTTTCACTTTATAAGGATGTATTTCTCAAATGTGATTATGCTAATAGCCCCTCATTTGCATAAAACTGGAGAAAATATTAAACCAGATTAAAATGTTGAATATTTAACACTTTTAGCCATGCTGTTAGTCAACAAATATATTACTTTCCTGGAGAATATTAGTATTTCAATATTGTCTATGACATTGTAGAAAACACCTAAATAACAGTTACATTTAGTAGAACGACTGCAGAGCAAGTTAATTTATAAATGCTTAGTTATTAATATGTTATTCAGATTTAAAAGGGGCATACATCTTTATTGATTTTGACCCGTATGAAGTTTAACTCGTGTTTCCTTAGCACTAAGCCCCTTTGCTTTCACTGAGAGCACAGTGCCTGGTCTTGAGGATCGGTAGTGAAGTTTCTTAGACCAGGGCTCAGGCCCATATAGGAAGCCAACAATAAAGAGTGGGCTCACAGGCCTCCATTTAAGACAATAATCTGCAAACAAGTGTTTTTTTGTGTCTTAGAGTCTTATTTTCATCGCCATCAATTTAGTACACAGATTGAATGAGATTCGAGTTGTGCTATCGAGTTCCATACCCTCACAACCCCCCTTACTTCTCCCTCTCTGACCCTCTCAGTCGGACAGCCCTTTTTTTGTTTTAATCCGGTCTATGGATGATGGAGATACTGATACAGATTGTTTCCCCTTGCCCAGCCACCAAACAACTCACACATGTATGTGTACTATATACTATATAGCCTACTGGCCTACCTGAACATATGTACAGTATACAGACATTACATACTGTAATCTCTCTCTCCCTTTCGCTCGCTGTCTCTCTCTCTCTCCCTCTCTCCCTCTCTCACCACACTTCCTCCAGAGCTGCACACTGATCTCCTTCACTGTGAAACAATCTAATCTGATGAATTAAAAAAGGAGAGTTCAAGGCTTCAAGCTAATTCAAATAACTTGAATCCACTAAGAAGCTATTAATTGGCAGCATGAAATATTTAACATTTCTCTGGGCCACTTTTAATGGCATTTTGAAAACTAATAGAATACTGTTTAAAGTAAATAGGCCTTTGGTCATCTTGGGTTTCTTGTTCCTGTTATTATATTCTCTGGCCTTTGACTGGCATCTGGTGTAATGTCCCAGATTGACTCTAACAATGTGACATCTCGAACCACATTAAGGATCTCTGATGTTACCGTCCGAATTGTTGTCTAATTATCTGGAGACACTCCACATTTATCATGTATGTTATAGTACTACTGAGTTATAACGAGTTATACCGAGTGCGACAGCGGTCTAAGACACTGCATCTCAGTGCTGGAGGCGTCACTACAGACCTTGGTTTGATTCCAGGCTGTATTACAACCGGCTGTGATTGGGAGTCCCATAGGGTGGCGCACAACTGGCCCAGCCTTGATAGGGTTTAGGCCGTAATTGTAAATAAGAATTTGTTCTTTACTAACTTTCCTGGTTAAATAAAAATAAATAAACATGCCTCGGAGACAGAGGAAACTATGACTACAGGCCTTAAGTCATTGATAACCTTTTGATTCCCTTCCGGGTTCAGAGTTCAGATATAGGTTCATAGGCTGTGACTGAAGAGCAAATCTTTTGTAATTTTTTGCCCAGGAAATTACAATTATTGTGACATTGTACATCAGGAAAATATGGATCCAAAACACAATACTGGCCCTGTGTCTGGACAGGAAGTATCAACACTCACTACAAGTGTATTGAAGTAACCACTGCCAACACTGTTCATTAAAACAGCCTTATGATATAATACTGAGTAATAGTCGGACAATGAAAGGCGTCATACATGAATATGATTAACTGGTTTGACCTCATCCTTTCTTTCAAGGATAATAACGCGCGCTACTTGCAAACCACCAGCAGAGTTCGATGAATCTTTCTTTCCCCTTCATGTTTGTGGTGATATTTCAACAACTACTGTCGTTATTAATCTAACAGTCATTTTTATATATTCAGTATCGAACTCTGCCCCTTGTGGCATTCACTGGGGCCAGTGGCAGTCAGCTCCTCTCTTTGCCCCGAGGTGAATGAATTACTACATTGATGTTATTTGTTGGTTTATTTGAATCATCTCGAGATTGTGCACTTTGGATTTGATATTGCTTTCATTTAGTCTTGTTCCAAAATTGGATTGATAATACAGGTTTTATTCTCGGCGATGGTATTTGTGCTAAAGCTTACCTGATGGACAGTTTTAAGGTGTAAAATGAATATATCCAGCTCTGGAAGAATCTTCCTCTCTTGCCAAAACTGACATTGAAGTAGTGTAATTTATAGTTATAGTTAGGACAGGTTTTCCAGAAACAAATCTTTATTGCCTTATGCAAAGGTCAATCACACACAGCATTTCATTTGAATCGATGACCAACTTGAGCGACTAAAATATCTATTCATTTGGTTTTTCGTCTGCCTAATTTACTATCGTAAGCTATTATTTTGTTCCGTTTTGCCTTGAAGCGCTCATAACCCTGAATCCTTGTAACCGTGTCTGAATAAGCTCACTTTTCAACAACGGAAGACGTAATAACATGGACCCCAAAAACAGATCATCTTACCGTAAAGTAGAACACCTTGTATACCATGAATGTTTACCTCTGCACTGACACTAAACATCAAGAGTATCCTCCTCGATGTACATGTGTGAGACTCTAATCAGCAGCAGATGTCCTCATCGCCTGTCTTCTTTATCAAGAGAGGAATTTATTACTCCTAAACGATCGCTCCAACAGGTGGCTTTTTATGCACACGTGAACCTTGCCTTTGTGACCCGGAAGCATGTCTTAAATGGCAGAAAACATATATTAGACGTATTTGCCTAATGATGTGTGTTTTTTTTTTGGAGCCGCAATTTTGTTTATATAGATTCATGATGTGTTGGAGACTGAAGTCACTGGCCAACTGGAGATTTATTGAATAGCCATGAAGAGCCATTACTTAAACCCCATCAATCATGCCAGTGTGTTGCATTATTGTTGTGATTGGGCTATTCCAACCTCTGTCAAATGCATCTCGTTGTTTGAAGTCAGGGGATTGGAATCTCAGACGTAGCTACATCATTTGATGTATATGTTATTGCTTGCTCATATATTAAGCAGCTGAATGATGGCACTGTTTGCCTGCCAACGGCATGGACATTTGCATTATATATTTCAGCCCCAAAATGAGTTTGACTTCTTACTCAAATCGTTTCAATTATTTTTGCAATGAGACATATTCTTGTATATATGGCACCTGCTATGTGGGGGCGACCACGCTACATCTTGGCTTGTACAGCAAACACAGTTTCTTTGTTGCACACACATGAATATGAGGTTAGTTTTCAATATTGTAGGAGCATATTTGGAGTCAAAAGAACACGCTTCCGGAAAGTATTTTATCAGTGCTGACTCGTTATCAACAAAATCCTTTCAGCTCCAGTGTGCAGCGAACTCTTAAGCTTTTTGAGTGGACAAGGACCAATGTTTTCGTAGCATGTTCGCATGCTCATATTTTAATGTAGCTCTCCTTTTCATTGATGCTGGTGTGTTTTGTTCTCGACAATTTATGTCCCAGATCTCCAATTTGAATAAAGTGATGTTACAAAGTGTGTTGGCTGAGTCTTGGCAGTCAACCCTGACAAGTAGATTTTTGTCTTGCCGGGCCACCTCTGAATGGCATGCACACGACTCATGTACACTTTCAGTCTCAACACCACGTACAGTATCAAACATCTAGCTGAGGACAAGCAAGGATGAAGGCACATCAAAACATCAACAAAATTGCTGCATTTGATGTGGCTTTTCTATGGTTGTGACGGTTAACGGGGAGTGAAAATTTGCCATGTCTAAAAAGTGGGATAATGATTATAAATGTGACAGGCTGAAAACTAATTACAATTGTCTCACCACGTTTTACAATAATGCCTCTAACATTTCTATACAACTCATTTAAATCTTTCCGCAAGTCCAGAACACAGTCTTGCTCTAAAGCCATTTGGCACATTTTCCCTCAGTTTACATTTCGAGAGGATTAGTTGAAGAGCTGAAGATAATCATGCCAGATGTGATTTACACCAAGCAAACCGCCTCCCCGGTGGGCATTTGATTTGACTGTTTTTTAGCAATCTTAAGTGAATTTACTCTTGGGTCCAGAATGCATGGCTTCATGTTGTGATGCCATTTTAAGCAAATTGAATAATATTCTGTCACATTTGATGATATGAGGTTGTTGTTGTTGTTGTTTTTTTTTTAACCAGGAAGACTGATCTCTGTTGATGTCATTGTTCAGGGAGTGGTTCAAAAAGAAATGGTCTATTTATGCACACACTCCAATGAGACAGAAGTGAACGTAATTCAATGGCAGGTTTCAATAATTGTCGTTGGGAAACTGAACCACATCTGTAGAGTTTGTTAAAGCCTTTAGCCTCTCTTACAAAAGGCAACCGACTACTTTCGAAGACCCACATCTGTCATTTCAACAGCCTTTACCCTGCCACTTTGTTTTCTAAGCTGAGGGATGAGTCTGGGGAAAATGTTACCACTGTCAAATTCATAGACAAGAGCTACAGTACCGCTGCATGAACTGACTGTCCACGAGATGGAAAGACATGGACGTTGTGTGCAATGTATTTTTTATATTTTTTTAAGTTATACATTATTTGTATACAATATAATCAATGACAGCAAAAAACAATGGAGTAATACAACCTTGGATTTTGTGTGATGACAGGGTTAGACAGTCGAGACAGTTAAATACCGGGTATAATGGGTATATAGCATTTGATTAGGGCCACCATTGGAAAGCACTGAAAAGCAGGACATCTTACAGATTGTGGGTTTAGGAAAACGTTTTGTTGTACAGTTGTCAATCATTAATAGCATGCTGTTTGAAACGATTTGTTAGTTCGATTCTACACCTCGATGTGAGATTACACATCAGCTAACCACACTACCATTGTAACTTTTATTGTTGTTGTCATTGAAGGCCTTTCGGTAAACTCAGGCAGCAATTATGTTCTATATAATTTTTCTCCCGCTGACTAAATAGTCCACCCAATAACGTTGTGACTGGTGCAGTGTTTGCCGGAGTCGTGTTTTGGCTTTAATGAGCTCGGCTGGAATGCAGTGTCTCTCACATGTCTCGCAGTGGGCGGGGCCATCTTATTGCTGCCACATGTTGGGCTCCGAGTGGCTCTTCCAGGTCTGTGTGGTCAGCTCAGTTCAAAGGCTCCAGCCTCATTTGTTATACCACTTTATGTAACAACGAGCCGATGCTTCAGTGCGTCTGAAGAGGCAACAAAGGAATGCCGCCCTCTTGCCTGCTCTAAAGCTGGGATTGGTCTTAGACCTTACAGTGTTTCGAATCGTCTGTTTCAATAATTAACATGTTTGAAACATAAAATGTGGAGCGGGATTGAATTCTCAAACAGCTCAGGGGGGGGGGGTCTCTCTACCGTGAGAAGTGTTTTAGGATTTAACTCCCGGTGATCCTGTCTAGTCCATTGCAGAGATGATGGGGACGCTGCACAGTAGTAGTTGATCACTGTCATTGTGTGAGCGGTGCTCCGTGCCACATATGGCAACAATCTGACATGGGAATTCAGTCTTGAGGTTATGAGAGACTAGGTATGGGCTCCCTGGATCATAGTCTCCATCACTTCTTCTGTTAACCATTTTTATAGAAGAAGGAGATGCAGGAACCACTGGTAGTTGTTGACAGAAGAACTCAGCAGGAGCACAGAGTCTGGCCTCAGTAAAGTCCCTAAATGCAGTGTTTATGTATTGAAAAGTAACAAGAGAGATGGAAGAGAATAATATTTTACTGGATGTTGACCTTGTTTAGTGCCAATACATTCCCTTCCAACCCCAGCCATATTGAATGTGGGTATATTGTTTCAAAATGTAATCACAGGACCCTGAAATGCTAAACCGTGAACGTTTAATGTTCATAACCTATATTGGAGGGGAGCTGAGAGGATCTTGACTATACACTTGGACCACCATTCTTAACGGCCAACCCCCTGAACTGCACCCTCACTGCAACACACTCTGTTTTTGTTCTCACAGATCAGTCCCCCTGAAGTTTTCAGTGCCACTAAATTGGTGTGTGTTTAGGGATCATGCAGGTACACTTGCTGCATGTGCTGGCTAGTAGGCCCATTTGCAATAATCTCCTTTTTACCGTTTAAAGGCTAATTATGTAACATTACACCTGCCTCCCTGAGCCTTAGTTTTGGCATGGCGCAGAAGGAGTCGATTTTCTTCCCTTCTCATGGCGGTTAGAGTTTCTTAATGAGATTACCCTAAAGCCAAGATCTGCTTTTTGTCCCTGGTATATGCCGAGATACTGGATCAGCAGAATCAAAGCAAAGAGTGGGGGAATCAATGGAAGATGCAGGCGGCCGGCCTCGCTTCGGTCCCCCCCCCCCTCCCCTCCTGCGTGTGACTTGGACAGGATCCTTCCCTATCACACATGACATTGTGTGCAAGCTTTGCATAGGAAATATCTTTGTCTTGCTGCAGTGTTCTCATGCTTTTCTTTATCTTTATCGTCCAGTTCATATTTATTGTCACATCAAACTTCTTCAACAATCATTTTGCTGCCGAAAAACACGAAATCAAAAGACAGCCTACCCATTGTCTGGCTTAAACTGATTTAATTGCGTTTAGGGTATACCATATATTACTCTCTTTGCTGTCTTTATTTAGTCATAACACATGGTATTGTACCACAACTTTTAAGACAGATTATGAATTATATTACTAGGGCAGTAGAACAGCTATAATGTACAAGACAGAGTCATATCAAACACAGACCTACACATGCACAACAACCCATCTACAGCTAAAATCTTTTCTTCTGCTAATTTATTTGGATTCAAATGTTGTTTTAATTTTTTATTTTTTTCAACCCAGACAAAGGAGTGAAAGCCATCCACTGAACTAGGGCAGAATCACACACACACACACACACACACACACACACGCAAACAACTTGAATGTACAATTCCCAGACTGAGAGTGAATTCTCACTGAACATAGCAAGAATGAACATGTACATATTTGTGCCCCCTTGCTCAAGATATGATGCTGATTAAGAGAGTAAAGGTTAGGGTTAGGGAAGGGGCAAGGATTAGTAGTATGGACTGTGTCTAGGGTTACCATAACAGCCAGGCTAGTGGGACTAGTAATAACAACAGAAGTAATCGTAATCACAAACTAATTGATTGAACCCTGTGGCTTCCTTCCTAAAGCTCAATTCCTCTCGAAAAAAAATGAAGGAATCTTTCACTGTTATACAGTATGTAAAGGATATTGTGCACCTTGAAAACATTTAGGAGATTCAAGAGTGAAAACGAAAATCATATATATATTTTTTTACAAACGATCTGGACAACAATTACATATTTCTCTATCAATCTGTATGAAACATTCTTGGTTTCTCTATAACAGATTGAATCATTTTATTGTAGTTGTAGTGAATGTACAAAGGACCCCAGAAGCCCTTGGGCTATATGCTGCTGCTACAAAGAGGTATTTGCACTGCGTCAGCGGAGTATCCTGTCATGGAGAGAAAATCCCGTTTGAAGTATGGCCCCCGTCTTTCACACTGATGATAATGCTGCTGGCTTTATCGTGTCCTCCGTGAAAAGCCCATGTCTTCCCCTTTTGTCCGGCTCCCTCTCCCCCACTCCTGTGCACCCCCTGGCTTTCCTCTTTTGTGTCACTCTCTGTCACATTGCCCACAGTTCACTGCGAGGAATGGAGTCCAAACCTTGAAGCATGCTGGGAAATGTAGTTGGAATATGTCTTGAGAATTCGAAGCTTCATTCTAAGCTTCATTCTTAGGACTACAGTAGACGGAGATCAGCAGGTGCAGGTTGATGATGTATGTATGTTCAGTATTGGGTGAAAAATGGAAGACTGATAGAATGACATGTATGGTGTAAATTAAGTTACAATATATATTTTATATATCTTCATTTATATATATTCCTTGTTTAGAACAGAAGAAAGTAATTGAGATGAATGGTAAATACAAATGTGTCGTGACTATACTCGTGGTTTTATGATAAGGAAATTAAAATATATGGTAAATACTTAGCATTTTAAATAAGATACATTATTATAATTCATTTCCCTCTCGCTCCTTTTAAATCCACAGCTTCAATGCAAATGCACTCCAGTCTCTTCCATCCATGGCTTTGTTGGCCTCTCAGAAATCTTAAGCCGGCATCTTAAATAGGGGCCTCTCATGGCATATGCATGTGCAGTATCTTATCTGGAGAATATCAAAAACATTCTCTAGGACATCAAATATTTAAACAGGCCGTACAAACAAGAGACAGGGGAGAATGCTGGAAACACGCCTTTTTAGGGCTTCCTTTGTGAAAACAATAAATGTGTTACCAGACCCTCAATATTTTCATATTCAATGACTGTATGATCCATATGATCCCTAACATAAAGAGGGTCTGTGAACCCTCTCTCTTAAACTGTAGCAGGCATATATTACCAGGCTTAGAGCTTGGCAAGCCTCGTATCCCAAAATAGATTTCAACAATACTCTACGAGGATGCATTAAATAAATCTCAGCTCGACTAATCCGTGGAACAGTTCACATGTTCGAGAGAGACTCTGGTAGGACAAAAGCAGCCGCTCTGCTCGCCGTGCCTTCATTGGGGACAGACACACATATAGAGAGATATTTAGAGAGAGAGGATGGGGGCTGGGAGAGGGAGAGAGAGAGAGAGAGAAGAAGAAGAAGAAATTCTCTAATATGACAGAGAATTCTCCCCAAAATCATAATTGTGTGCTACTCCTGCGTTGCAAAGCAGATTTGATATCACAGCATATATTTTTTATTTTCCTGGGAGTAAGTGCAATGCTTAATCTTGTGGCAAATATGGACACGAGGGCCATTTCAAAACATGTTGTAGATAAATGTTAATCACATTAGCATTTCCCAGACTTCTGTAAATCTCCATAAATAGCATACTGAGGTTGATCCCTTTTTTTTTGCCCATTGAGAGAAAATTATAGTTGATGAATTGCTTTTGCCATGCATGTAGGCTAATGAAAGCTTTGCTCCTGGGCTTTCCTCAACAAAGGCTCATAATTTTCCCACTTTCCACTCAAATAAGAACCTGTTCCACTTTTAATTAATAGTTATTCCGCTTTCCATTCAGGAGCAAAAGCACACTTTCGAAATTGATTTTGTATAGGTGAGGCTTGGTTATTAATACTAAAGAAACAAGCCCATTGTGTTCAGGTGGGAGGTAGGTAACGTGATCCCGCAGGTTTGCAGAGACTTTCTTCTGATGTGATCTACCTCACTGCACAATGAAGTCGTAAAAGCTCAACCACCATCAAACAAACACTGGCAGCTCAATACAATTCCTGACACCATTTTTTTTTTCAAAGGAAACTATTACATAACAAGTGGCATCGATATTCGTCCATTTGTTGTCCAACACATTTACGTGTCCTTACACAACGTGCCACGTGCCCATATTATGTGATGGTAAGGTAGGAGAGAGAGGCTAGAAGAGTCACAATTCTCTTCTTTCTTGACAGGTTGGAAACCTTCCTGCTAAGACATTGCAAAGACAGTGGCATTACAAGGACGCTGCTGTATTGGGACTGTAAAGCTTTGGATCAGATGCTGTATGTGAGGGACATTTGTCAGGTACTTCCCCACACTTCTCTGATCCGTTCATGATTCATTTGACGCTATCACATGTATGGTAACAGCTGCTTTGCTTCATTCAGGATATATGATAAGGGCGGCAGGTAGCCTAGTGGTTAAAAAGGCGAGCCAGCAACCAGAGGGTCGCCAGTTTGAATCCTTGGTCCTATGGGAAGAATATGTCTGAAAGTAAGCTGGCAACTTAAGGGTTGCTGTTATCAAATCCTAGATGCCGTTGTGCCCTTGGGCAAGGCACTTAACCCCCCTCCACAACAGCTCACGGGCACCCAGCGTGGCAGCCCCCACTATTCTGCAAAACCCGCGCGTGTCTTTCGAAGGGGTTGGGTTAAAAGTGGAAGTCAAATTTTGATTGGACCTTGCGTGCCATTGACCAATAAAGTGACCTTAATCTTAACCTTAATATGAAACACGAGCCAGAACTGTGCTCTCACATAACACAATTCGAGTGCACTGCAAACAGCTATGTGTTATTACAACGACCGTTACTAGAATATAGGCATAGCCACGACAATATATGATACATACTGTGTATAAGAATATGGGCAGTCTATCCCTCTGCTGTTTTCAGAAAAGATAGGTTTCCATCTTATTCCTGACCATGAAAACACAGGACTAGCAACTCCGCCATTAGCATGCATAAGCTGTACATACACGCATGCACACTGCCATGCATAATTCTAAGGCACTTGACTTGAGTATGATAACCCAGACTGCTTTGTGTTTGATTGAGCAAACATCCCCTGTCTAGCCGTATGTGTGGTGACTGGACAGCCTACCTATCCTTTGACACATCTAAACGAGCATTTTTTTTTTTTTTTGCATTGGCTCGCAGACCATTTCCTTCAGCTCTAGTGTTTAACCACTTAACAGATGCTTGTTACTATGTTTGTTTTCAGAATGACATTCATGGTCCAAGGTGATCGTGACTGTTAACTCAGTCAAATGTACATAATATATGGTGATTCTGACTCTTTATATCACCTCTTTTGTTTGTTCCACCAGAGTTCAATTTGGCCCGTTCAGAGGCCCTCGCCAATAGCACTGCAGTTGCAGTCATTAATCGTGTTTTAATTGCCTTTAGGTCTCGTGTTTATTTGTTGATTCTAATTGGATGATCAATGCAAACAATTCCAAAGAAAATCAAGCCAATGAGGACTGATTAGAAAAGTGTGGCTCAGTTGGTAGAGCATGGCACTTGCACCACCAGGGTTGTGGGTTTGATACTCACAGGGGACCTTGGTTGAACAACTATGAAAGTGCATGCCGTCGCTCTGGATAAGAGCGTCTACTAAAGGACTCAAACGTGAAGATTTTTTGCTGTTCTAAGTCTACTCCGCTGTACCTACGAGTAAAGTTTTCAAGGTGGGTGACCATTTGGTGTTTGCATTTCGAAGCTGTCAGAACGAATCGGCCCTGACACTGAACAGAGCCAGTGTAACAGAAACGGTAGCTGCACATAAGCACTGTGAGTGATTTCATACCGATTAGCACAAATCATGGAGCACTTAACGTTATTGCCCTGTGAGTCTAACAACACTTTGACACCTCCTTTGGATCTGACCCTCATGGGTTTATTCCCCCCCCCCCCCAATAGCATTTAGATTTCATCATCAAACTTAAAAGTAATTCATCTAGGATAGTTTTTCAATGCATTGTTGTTTCAATATGGCCCAAAGCAGTGTATCTGGGTTCTCTCTGAGGCCAGACCTCCCCTCCTATTTGGAGAGGAGTGGGGGTTTATAGGGGGATTGGGGTTGGACAGGGTGGCCCCCTCCTGCTGCCCCCTCATCTTGGGGCCTGTGCCGAAACTGCTCTGGCATGGAGCTGGAGCTGCAGTCTCCATGGTGACAAGCCACTTCAGCTCTATCAGCTTTGCCCAGTGCTACTGGGCTCTGATTCAGACTGATGGAAAACAAAAACAATAGAAGATATAATATACAGTTTCACCATTCCTAAAAAACAACAACAATGTGGGTACATTTAGCTGCTGCCTTGTATTGTGGCTGAATAATTATGCACTAAGTAGCTGACGTATTGGTGTAAAAGGCTAATGGAGGAGCCTTTAGTAGTGTTGTGCCCTAGTGCGGAGAGAGAGAGAGAGGCAGTCCCAGTGGAGTGGATGTGCCTGCTGGGATAGTTCTGAACTCTCCCAGTGTTTGTGTGTCAGCCAGCAGCCTGGAGAAGGAGACTTGAGACATTCTCCACACCATCTTGCAGATGGAAAACGTCCCCCTCAATTAAAATGAGTTAATTTGAAAGCATAAGCTTGTTCTTAATTAAGAGGAGCTTAGACATCTCCTGAAATGAAATTCCTGAAATGACAGTAATGTTGACGATATATGCCTTTGTTCGTCTAGTGGTGCTCCTTCCCTCTTCGATTCTGGAATACAGTAGCCACAGCCCACAGTTAATGCAAAACCTAGATAAAACCGGCAAAGGGGATAACCTCAGCAATTTGTGCGAGTATATATTTGAGGGGAGAAGTTTCTATTTTAAAGTAGATTCACAGTGGACTCCCACCATGTCCTCCCTCTCACCGCTCTCCCTGTCTGCCTGGCTCTCTCCATCCCTGGTGCCAGAAAGAGGAGGAGGAGAGAGGAGGAGAGGGAGAGAGGGAACGAGATTGTGGCATTAAGTAAATAATTTGTATGATAATTCATTACAGCACAGTCTTTTTCAACTTTAATTGGTCTAAATGAAGAGACATTTCACACCATTTAGATAAAAAAAAGAAAAAGGAGGCCAGCGTAATGAAAAGTGGCCTGCCTATCGGACTTCAGAGGTTTGCGCTAAATGAAAATGTAATTGCAGGCGGAATGGTACAAGAGGAGAGACCCGTGCTGGAGATCCGGGGGTATCTTCAGACAGCCGAGCAAAAGCTAATGACTGAGCAATTTGGAACATTTACTCACCCCAAAGACTCTCATTAAGTCAATCACAGGCTTAGTCGAGACCCATTCGCGGCGATGGAGCGGGCCCCGCATTTATTCCAGCATCAATCAGGAGGGGCCCGGCTTCTTCTTCTTTCAGAAGCCCATGAAAAACGCCCAAGTAATTTATTCGGGAATCTTTGAGAGGATAATGGCCAATTATTTGTTTATAACACTGGTTAAATTTTCATTAGGCAGATTAATGGAATATCATGTACCGTCAACACTGGACTGAGGGGTGGTGTGTCAGAGATAAACGGCCAAACAGATGATGTCACTCTGTTAGTAAATTGGTTTTTCTGCATCCCCCTCTCTCCATACGAAAATGAAAAGGTAGTCTAGGTGCTCAGAGGGGGGACCCTTCAGCAGAGGCTGAGAATGGGGGAGAGCATTGGGGAGGAGAAGGGAGGGGGGGGGGGGTGAAATGGATAGAACTGGGGAGAGCTAGCAGGTCTTTGGGTTTTTGTCTTCCTACAGAGTTTGGTAAGATGTAAATGCACCTCAAAGTGTAAACAAATGTGTTATTATTTATTTGTCATGTTATTATGTCTGCTTACAATGTTACATCCTTTTTTTCATGCTGTTTATCTTAATTCAATACCAACACTTTTAATTCGTATGATTCTGTGCTGTCTGCTCAAATATTTATACTCATTTACTTCATTCCATCTCTTCTATTACCAATTTAATCAAGCACTGGAAGTCTGGTGTCCAAATATACTGCATATCTCATACACTACCACAAGTTTGAAATGATAATTCAGGCAAGTTTTTTTAACAGTTATTTTTTAATGAATACATGCAAAGAAACACTTTTTGTGGTGACTCTGGGTGATAGCATAATCTGGCATTATGCAGGGACCAGATACCTGTAAGTGACAGTTATGAGTGAAGTGGCTACTACAAGGTAAGCAGGTTGGCGATTTGCTGACCCCTTATGATGATAAAGATGATATAAAGCAGTTTGAACCTTGAGCTGCCGTTTCTCAGACCTCCACTTGAAAGATGTCTGAGAATTATCATTTTGAGTGCTGCATATTTTGCCCTCAAATAGCCTCTTTCCTTTTGCCTTTTTCCAAAGGGAAGTTTTGGAAACTAAAGTATGAAAAAAAATGTGAATGTATTATATTATTTCTCACTAATATTTTAAATATATAGCAACTTGCTCAAATTGCAAAATTTGTTTTCTTCCCAATCAATAAATGTTTTTGAAATCCTAGAAGTAACTCTTGAAGGGATAAGTAAGTGAGTAACAATTGGATCTGCACCTATATGTAGAACCCTCACCATGTGGTTAATGACTTAAACACTTGGACAAAGCCAGGTTTGGTCAATACGTGAAGAGCTAAGTAAGCAACACTTCATTTTGGTTTCTTTTTGACAGTTTCACTTGATCCCACATGCAAGACTAGAAGATGATAGCGGTTCTCTCTATCTCAAAGAAATTGGAAAGAGTGAATAGAATTGAATGAAGACTGTTCATAAATGTATTTCAACATGTAAAAAAGTCTGCTTGATAAAATGTTATATTTCATACCAAACTAACCCGGGGATGACAAGTTTTGTGTGGCTTTTCCTCCATTGTCACTGTGGACAGACTTGTCCCAAACTGTCCCAAATATTACCGCCATACTTACACATTCCTGAGTATTCATCCATCAGTCACCTACTTAGGACCAGGCACTTTGGACGTGAATTCATTTTGACTCATGGATCTCAATCTGCCAACCTTAGGGCACCCAAAGTGCCACTAGCTCCCCTATCAAAACAATCGTCAGCTAAAGGAGGTTATCGTTGGGGCCGAGCTATCTGTCACCCGGCCACCAGCAGCCAGCAGGACATAAGGGCCATTTAATTAGGCCTACTGCTCCTCTCTGGTGTGAAAGACTCTCAGGCCCCTTTGATTCCCCACCGCTCTCCCAGCAGGAAGTGGTTGGTGATAATTGACACAGGATTTCCTTGTTAACCAGCGGCAGACTCTGTGGATTAAAGTGACAGAGATCTCGAGAAGAAAGTGGGGAGTAGATAAGGGGGAGGGGAGACAGGAGGGGGTTCAGGGAAAGAAGAGATGGAGGGGGTAGCCGCTATTTACCGCTCTCGAGAAACCAAGGAGGAAACAGCAATAACAGAGCAGAGCGCGGTCCTGCCGCGAGATGTAGCTCCCACTTATCTTAGCCATTTCAGCTTGGCTGATCAAAGATTGGCTTCCTTTAAAATAACCTGGGCCCAAGGTTGACTACATGCTTCCACGCCATGTTTGTTTGGGCAAATTATCACTTTTTTCCAATCCCCTCTATGAAGCTGGATAGCTGTTTGTGGAAGACTAGAGAGATAATCTCTTTTCATTTGTACAATTATACACTATCATGGAATGAAAGCACATTTGCAAATGACGTAATTTCCCACTTTGTACGAACTGGGTCATGAGCCTTGACAAAAGCTATTATCATACAGACAGGAGAGGTACCCAGCCAGCTGTAGGGCAAAGATGGAGGCTTTCAGAGTGCCTAATCCATTTTTATTTATTTCTAGATTCCTCTTCGATTTATCCAGCTACTACAGAGCTTACCAACAGACATTTTACAAGTGCTCATTGGTGTGGTTTAGGGTTTAGCATAGGCCCTCCAGTGATCTTAGTAAGGATAACAAATGGCTGTAGTCTTTGGCATTCTTTGAATCTTTACCGACCGGCCTTTCCTTAATTTGTTCCCCATTACATTACCCTGTATTTAAATTGAGCATCCCATGATGTGTTCCCATCACAATACCCTTTATTCGCATTATATACGTTGAAATGAACAATTTCAATGTTATGGTTTGTAGTTGGATTATCATGATTTATGACTGCCATTAGTATTCTGTTGCCATTATTATGATCCGTGAACTTCTAAATGACTTATGGCAAGGTGGACAGCAGCTTTACCGAAGCCAAAGGTCAAATATGGTAACCCACATTTCTAACTGCGGCACTCAAGACACAGTTTCAGTCCAACGGACCGTTTTAATTTCAACAATCCTTTTCCTCCCAAGTTCAGTAATTTCAGCATGGCAATATAATATGAGTGTTTTCTGTCCATGCTGAGTGGTGCAGCGTGGGAGTGTATGACAGATTTACTCACACACCTGATGAGAGGCCCTCCACTCCTGAAACACCCAACCCGCCCAGTCTGGCCCAAACCCGGTGTAAAATGCTATCTGGTCACTTTCAACAGCATACTAATAACTGCCACTATGATGGCATGCGTTCAGCACACACGGCTGGGTTAAAACCAGGTCCATCATATAAATCAGAACAGGAATTCTACTCCCCCCATCCCAAAGACAGTGCATGCAGCTGTGGATATGTGAGAAGGGAAAAAAGAAGGATGGAGTATGTTTATGAACGTTTGAAAAACTATTAACAGAATTTAAGTGTAGAATTGCACAGGACTAGAGGCTGCGTCACAAGCTGGGATTTGGATCCTGGGAACTTTTTTTCCTTCTAGTTTCTGTCAGTGGCGGCTGGTAACATTAAAGGTTGAGGAGGATATGAGCAAGTGTGCACAAACACAAACTGCATTTATTAGTGGAAGTTGCAATGAGTCACTGCCAGAGAACAAACAACACAAACAATTGCAATTGATCCACCATCTCCTCAGTGAGCGAAACAGAATTTGTTTAGCTTTATTTTGATGGTTCTTTAAGCTATTGGGTGTCCGTCAGAGGTCTTTAACTGTATAGTGAATGGGCAAGCTAAGGATGTTGATATAAGTCATGATATGATATATACATATATACACTGTATATATAATCCTGAATGCTGATTGGTTAAAACCGCATTCTATAAGAACGTTGCCAGCTAGTATGTCAATTGAACATTTAGAACGAACGACTAGGTCGCGTCCATAGATACAGAACAAAAAGACTGAACGACTGGGTTGTATCTCTGGCAACCAAACCGATAGAACAAACAACCAGCCAGCTTGGGTAACAACCCTAGATTTGTGTTGGGACTATGTCTTGTGGAAGGATGAAATAGTATGAATAAATTCATCATAATAACATTTTAATGAAAATATGTAAATCATTATTTGAATATGTTGGTAACCCATTGTATAAAATTGATAATGCCTTTCTCTCGGGCCTAACGACACCCATGCCAATATATCCTACAAACACTGGCTTCAAGGGCATAATAACTTAAATATATACAGTACCAGCCAAAAGTTTGGAAACACCTACTCATTCCAGAGTATTTCTTTATTTTAACTATTTTCTACATTCTAGAATAACAGTGATGACATCAAAACTATGAAATAACACATATGTCATCATGTAGTAAAAAAAAAAGTGTTAAACAAATCAACAAATATTTGGAATTTTAGATTATTCAAATTAGCCACCCTTTGCCTTGATGAAAGCTTTTCACAGTCTTGACATTCTCTCAACCAGCTTCATGAGGTAGTCACCTGGAATGCAATTCAATTAACAGGTGTGCCTTCTTAAAAGTTAATTTGTGGAATTTCTTTCCTTCTTGATGCGTTTGAACAAGTTGTGTTGTGTTGTGACAAGGTAGGGGTGGTATACAGAAGATAGCCCTATTTGATAAAAGACCAAGTCCATATTATGGCAAGAACAACTCAAATAAGCAAAGAGAAACGACAGTCCATCATCACTTTAAGACATGAACGTCAGTCAATCTGGAAAATGTCAAGAACTTTGAAAGTTTCATCAAGTGCAGTCGCAAAAACCATCAAGCGCTATGATGAAACTGGCCCTAATGAGGACCGCCACAGGAAAGGAAGACCAAGATTTACCTCTGCTGCAGAGGGTAAGTTCATTAGAGTTACCAGACTCAGCCCAAATAAATGCTTCACAAAGTTCAAGTAGCAGACACATCTCAACATCAACTGTTCAGAGAAGACCTTCATGGTCAAAACCACTACTCAAGGACACCAAAAGCCAGAAGAGACTTGAGCAATGGACATTAGACTGGTGGAAATCTGTCGTTTGGTCTGACGAGTCACAATTTTGGATGTTTGGATCCAACCGCCATGTCTTTGTGAGACGGAGAGTAAGTGTGGTTCCCACCGTGAAGCATGAAGGAAGAGGTGTGGTGGTGTGGGTTTGCTTTGCTGGTCACAATGTCTGTGACATATTTAGAATTCAAGGTACACAACCAGCATGGCTACCATAGCATTCTGCAGCAATACGCAATCCAATCTGGTATGCACTTAGTGGGACTATCATTTGTTTTTCAACAGGACAATGACCCAACACACCTCCAGGCTGTGTAAGGGCTATTTGACCAAGAAGGAGAGTGATGGAGAGCTGCATCAGATGACCTGGCCTCCATAATCACCCGACCTCAACCCAATTGAGATGGTTTGGGATGAGTTGGACAGCAGAGTGAAGGAAAAGCAGAGAAAAGCAGAAGCAGAGAAAAGCAGAAGTACTCAGCATATGTGGGAACTCCTTCAAGACTGTTGGAAAAGCATTCCAGGTGCAGCTGGTTGAGAGAATGCCAAGAGTGTGCAAAGCTGTCATCAAGGCGAAGAGTGGCTACTTTAAAAAATGTAAAATATAACACTTTTTTGGTTACTACATGATTCCATATGTTATTTCATAGTTTTGATGTCGTCATTGTTATTCTACAATGTAGAAAAATAGTAAGAATAAATAAAAACCCTTGAATGAGGAGGTGTGTCCAGACTTTTGAATGGTACTGTGTGTAATATATATATATATGTATATATATATATATATATATATATATATATATATATACATTCACATATATACATATATTATTTGTATTTATTTCTTTTATTTCTTTCTCTGCAATTTATCAGCATCCCTACTTCAAGCAGCTACAGTTGAAGTCGGAAGTTTAAGTACACCTTAGCCAAATACAGTGCCTTGCGAAAGTATTCGGCCCCCTTGAACTTTGCGACCTTTTGCCACATTTCAGGCTTCAAACATAAAGATATAAAACTGTATTTTTTTGTGAAGAATCAACAAGTGGGACACAATCATGAAGTGGAACGACATTTATTGGATATTTCAAACTTTTTTAACAAATCAAAAACTGAAAAATTGGGCGTGCAAAATTATTCAGCCCCTTTACTTTCAGTGCAGCAAACTCTCTCCAGAAGTTCAGTGAGGATCTCTGAATGATCCAATGTTGACCTAAATGACTAATGATGATACATACAATCCACCTGTGTGTAATCAAGTCTCCGTATAAATGCACCTGCACTGTGATAGTCTCAGAGGTCCGTCAAAATCACAGAGAGCATCATGAAGAACAAGGAACACACCAGGCAGGTCCGAGATACTGTTGTGAAGAAGTTTAAAGCCGGATTTGGATACAAAAAGATTTCCCAAGCTTTAAACATCCCAAGGAGCACTGTGCAAGCGATAATATTGAAATGGAAGGAGTATCAGACCACTGCAAATCTACCAAGACCTGGCCGTCCCTCTAAACTTTCAGCTCATACAAGGAGAAGACTGATCAGAGATGCAGCCAAGAGGCCCATGATCACTCTGGATGAACTGCAGAGATCTACAGCTGAGGTGGGAGACTCTGTCCATAGGACAACAATCAGTCGTATATTGCACAAATCTGGCCTTTATGGAAGAGTGGCAAGAAGAAAGCCATTTCTTAAAGTGTTGTTTAAAGTTTGCCACAAGCCACCTGGGAGACACACCAAACATGTGGTAGAAGGTGCTCTGGTCAGATGAAACCAAAATTGAACTTTTTGGCAACAATGCAAAACGTTATGTTTGGCGTAAAAGCAACACAGCTCATCACCCTGAACACACTATCCCCACTGTCAAACATGGTGGTGGCAGCATCATGGTTTGGGCCTGCTTTTCTTCAGCAGGGACAGGGAAGATGGTTAAAATTGATGGGAAGATGGATGGAGCCAAATACAGGACCATTCTGGAAAACCTGATGGAGTCTGCAAAAGACCTGAGACTGGGACGGAGATTTGTCTTCCAACAAGACAATGATCCAAAACATAAAGCAAAATCTACAATGGAATGGTTCAAAAATAAACATATCCAGGTGTTAGAATGGCCAAGTCAAAGTCCAGACCTGAATCCAATCGAGAATCTGTGGAAAGAACTGAAAACTGCTGTTCACAAATGCTCTCCATCCAACCTCACTGAGCTCGAGCTGTTTTGCAAGGAGGAATGGGAAAAAATTTCAGTCTCTCGATGTGCAAAACTGATAGAGACATACCCCAAGCGACTTACAGCTGTAATCGCAGCAAAAGGTGGCGCTTCAAAGTATTAACTTAAGGGGGCTGAATAATTTTGCACGCCCAATTTTTCAGTTTTTGATTTGTTAAAAAAGTTTGAAATATCCAATAAATGTCGTTCCACTTCATGATTGTGTCCCACTTGTTGTTGATTCTTCACAAAAAAATATAGTTTTATATCTTTATGTTTGAAGCCTGAAATGTGGCAAAAGGTTGCAAAGTTCAAGGGGGCCGAATACTTTCGCAAGGCACTGTACATTTAAACTCAGTCTTTAACAATTCCTGACATTTAATCCTAGTAAAGATTCCCTGTCGTAGGTCAGTTAGGATCACCACTTTATTTTAAGAATGTGAAATGTCAGAATAATAGTAGAGAGAATTATTTACTTCAGCTTTTATTTCTTTCATCACATGCCCAGTGGGTCAGAAGTTTACATCATACACTCAATTAGTATTTGGTAGCATTGCCTTTAAATTGTTTAACTTGGGTCAAACGTTTCGGGAAGCCTTCCACAAAATTCCCACACTAAGTTGGGTGAATTTTGGCCCATTCATCCTGACAGAGCTGGTGTAACTGAGTCAGGTTTGTAGGCATCCTTGCTCGCACACGCTTTTTCAGTTCTGCCCACAAATGTTATATAGGATTGAGGTCAGGGTTTTGTGATGGCCACTCCAATGCCTTGACTTTGATGTCCTTAAGCCACTTTGCTACAACTTTGAAAGTGTGCTTGGGGTCATTGTCCATTTGGAAGACCCATTTGCGACCAAGCTTGAACTTCCTGACTGATGTCTTAAGATGTTGCTTCAATATATCCACATAATTTTCCGTCCTCATGATGCCATCTATTTTGTGAAGTGCACCAGTCCCCCTTGCAGAAAAGCACCCCCACAACATGATGCTGCTACCCCCGTGCTTCACGGTTGGAATGGTGTTCTCTGGCTTGCAAACCTCCCCCTTTTTCCTCCAAACGAAACAATGGTTATTATGGCCAAACAGTTCTATTTTTGTTTCATCAGACCAAAGGACATTTCTCCAAAAAGTACGATCTTTGTCCCCATGTGCAGTTGCAAACCGTAGTCTGGCTTTTATATGGCGGTTTTGGAGCAGTGGCTTCTTCCTTGCTGAGCGGCCTTTCAGGTTATGTCGATATAGGACTCGTTTTACTGTGGATATAGATACTTTTGTACCCTTTTCCTCCAGCATCTTCACAGGGTCATTTGATGTTGTTCTGGGATTGATTTGCACTTTTCGCACCAAAGTACGTTCATTTCTAGGAGACAGAACACGTCTCCTTCCTGAGCGGTATGACGGCTGCGTGGTCCTATGGTGTTTATACTTGCATACTATTGTTTGAACAGATGAACGTGGTACATTCAGGCGTTTGTAAATTGCTCCCAAGGATGAACCAGACTTGTGGAGGTCTACAATTGTTTTTCTAAGGTCTTGGCTGATTTCTTTTGATTTTCTCATGATGTCAAGCAAAGAGGCACTGAGTTTGAAGGTAGGCCTTGAAATACATCCACAGGTACACCTCCGATTGACTCAAATTATGTCAATTAGCCTATCAGAAGCTTCTAATGCCATACCATCATTTTCTGGAATTTTCCAAGCTGTTTAAAGGCACAGTCAACTTAGTGTATGCAAACTTCTGACCCACTGGAATTGTGATATGGTGAATTATAAGTGAAATAATCTGTCTGTAAACAATTGTTGGAAAAAATGACTTGTGTCACGTACAAAGTAGACGTCCTAACCGACTTGCCAAAACTATAGTTTTGTTGACAAGACATTTGTGGAGTGGCTGAAAAAACGAGCTTTCATGACTCCAACCTAAGTGTATGTAAACTTCCGACTTCAACTGTATGTGTGTGTATGACAAATAACCAAACTTGAAGGGGGATGGCAGCCAGAAAGAGAGGGGAATACATTGCCAGCTCTGTGGTTAGATTGGAGGTGAACAAAACATTTAAAAAAACATAGGCCCTTAAATGATTTGTCCTCAAATGTTATGGAATCTAAAAATCTCACAAAATGAAATGAATAACTGCAGTCTTAGAACTTCTTCCATTTTACAGGTAGATGTTTTTGGCTCATGTCTGTTCATTTTCATACATCTTGGGCTATGGTCGCTTCATATTTGTCATGTTTGGAGTTGTTTTGCTCGGTAATGCGGACCTTTGCGTTTCTCTTTTCAGTTGATTCGCCCTGGTTGTGTCAGTGTACAGTAACGTTAAAACAAACTAATGACATGTTGCACCTCTACCTTGCTACCTTGCAAATGAGCCAAGGAGGAGGACAGAAGAGAACAGCAGGCCAGTGGAGCACTTGGAACAGCGGAATCCAGAGGAAACTGGTAGGGGGAAGAGGATGATTTAGGTGACCCAAACACAGGCCCAAAACAAGTTAAGCTACGCCAGTATCCCCTTGACCGTTTTGGAGTGCAAAACTAAAGAGACACACCAGACAAGACACAGAGACCGCAACAGAAGATTATATGATGTAGAGAGACACAGCAGTCAATACATAGAGACAGCAACAGAAGTATAGGGTAGGATGGAAAGAGACACCAGAAGAACAGAACAGGCCATAACAGAAGAAAATAGACAAAGGAGAAAGTAACAATCAAGAACCTGAGACAGCAACAAACAAGATACAGACAGCAATAGACAAGACATAGGGAAAGTGACAGAAGAGGGCAGATGGAGAGAGAACAGAGGTGGGTTGAGCAAAAAGTAGACTGCATCACTTCATGCTGCTCTATAGATTCTAATTAATTTTATTTAATTGCACAGTGATAAAGTAAAACATGGTTTACAAAGAATTTGCAGGTGAGGTGAAAAAGCTTGTGAAATGACTATTACAACAATTGTTTAGTTTAACACTTTTTTACAAAAAAAATCAACCGGGACAGGACGAGAGAGGAGGGTGGACAAGAGACATCAACATATACGTCTAAGAGACAGCAACAGAAGAGGGCAGACAAGACAGACAGCAACAGACGACAAAGAGAAAGCGATGGAGAGAGGCAGAGGAGGGGTGAGCACACAGTTGACGGTATCACTTAAAGCTGCTCTATCGATTCAAATTAGTGCAGAGTGTGAATGTGCATGTGTGTGAAAGAGAGAGGGTGTTTGGGTACTGTGGAATTCTTTAATCAGTATGGTTCATTGGACAGGTCATAGTCTATGTTTGACATTGTTGAGTGTTATGGAGGTTTTTGGCAACACACTGTAGATGTATGTGTTCCAGATTAGGGAGTAGAGAGTGTTCCAGAGTAGAGAGACCCACAGTAGCGACTGTAATTGAGTACTGGTAGTGTCTGCCGAAGCAGATGGGAAGGTGCAAGTTACCTGAAAAATATGTAATCAAATTCATGCATTTAGCTCTTGAAATTCCTTATTTTTTATGCCCGGGGGAAGATGCCCCCAGAACCCTCTACTGGCTTTGGGCTAAACACCCCTGCTCAGCACCTCAACAGATTTCTTTCATATCTAGCTTTCACATACACATACTCCCCAAGAAATATCTGTCTGGGAAGTAGTACATGTCTAAATCTAGAATAAATATGTTCTACAGACTGCACCGCCCAATGTTCAAAGTTCAAAGTCCGAAGAGGAGTCAAATCACTTTTACAGTGTTTAAATGCAATATTACATGAACATGCACTGGAGAAACTTCGCATCACTGTCCACACCTTCTTATCTGTGTTCTTCCCTCATAGGTACTGTATCTTAACCATGCTGTAAGACTTCAATATGTGAGCATTAACACGCTTCAGGGTCCTTGATTTCTCTGCAGGAATCACTGTATGGCAAACTAGCAAGAGAGGCGAGACACAGGGCTCGAAGTTTGGTGTTCTCTCTGTCTAAAGTAAATAGGATAGGCAGGGAAGCAATCACACAACCAACACATGCTCTGCTATCAAGAAAACACAGGAGTCTAGATAACATTTTTGTCATGAACAAAATCATTGCTGGTTGATTTAATCACTTTAGATAAACTGTTTTGCAATTTCCACCCCCTGATAGCTTTGGAGTGATAAACAACTTTAATTAGAATAAAATAAAGTCACAATGAGGATCTCTCTCTTGTCAGTTTGTGGCACTTCTTGGAAACAGCTCTTTTGAAACAAGAAATATGCCTATAGATTCACAAATGAGCCATGAATGTTCAAGCACTGCAGAGAGGGGTCATGGTGATCTGAGTATGCCAGTCCATTTAGAGTCACCATTCAGAGAACAGGAGAGGCATCAGGACAGGAAAATGGAGTGCAAATGACTGGCACATCCACATTTTGGAAGGCATTAGTAGGGGGATAGCAGTTGACCTTAACCCTCGAGCTGCTACTCAGAATATTGTATTCAGTGGGTCTCTGAGTCATTCGAAACATGACTTTTTTTAAACATTTGACATTGTAGTCATTTAGCACTACTAGTATAATGATGAATGAGGATACAAATAAACAAATATCAGATGCTCTTATCCAGGGCAACTTACAAGAGCATTGCTTTTAATGAAAGATGCCATTGCTTTTAATGAAAGGTAGCGCTGGAGGGAATGGCTGCCGTTTTATGGGCTCTTAAACAACCGTGCTATTTTGTTTGTTTTTTCGCATCGTTTGTAACTTATTTTGTACATGATGTTGCTGCTACCATCTCTTATGACAGAAAAGAGCTTCTGGACATCAGAACAGCGATTACTCATCTTGAACTGGACAAATAATCTTTCTTTAACGAATCGGACGAGAGGGATTTACTCCAAACACCCGAACAGGCCCTCATCCCCGTCATTCGCAGGAGAAGGAGACGGAGGTATCGCGGAAGATTGAGGGGCCTTGTGAGGATCTGGCGACGAGTGGATAATCTGCCTTTGCGATCGGTACTATTGGCCAACGTACAATCGCTGGATAATAAAGTGGACGAACTACAGTACAAGCATGTATATCCTACCAACGGGACATTAAAAACTGTCATATCTTATGTTTCACAGAGTCATGGCTGAACGACGACATGAATAACATACAGCTGGCGGGTCGTACACTGTATCGGCAGGATAGAACTGCATCCTCTGGTAAGACAAAGGGTGGAGGTCTATGTATATTTGTAAACAACAGCTGGTGCACGATATCTAAGGAAGTCTCGAGGTTTTGCTCACCTGAGGTAGAGTATCTCATGAGCTGTTGACCACACTATATACCTAGAGAGTTTTTGTCTATATTCTTCATAGCTGTCTATTTACCACCACAGACCGATGCTGGCACTAAGACCACACTCAATGAGCTGTATACGGCCATAAGCAAACAGGAAAACGCTCATTCAGAGGCGGCGCTCCTAGTGGCAGGGGACTTTAATGCAGGGAAACTTAAATCCGTTTTTACCTCATTTCTACCAGCATGTTAAATTTGCAAGCGGAGGGGAAAAAACTCAAGACCACCTTTACTCCACACACAGAGATGTGCACAAATCTCTCAATCACCCTCCATGTGGCTAATCTGACCATAATTCTATTTTCCTGATTCCTGCTTACAAGCAAAAATTAAAGCAGGAAGCACCAGTTGACTCGGTCAATAATAAAGTGGTCAGATGAAGCGGGTGAGTTTATTTCAGCAGCTGCCAGAATCAAATGATCAGAAGCTCCTTTTCTTCTCCACCACTTCGCAATCTAGAGAAGGGGATCCATTTCTGGTCTTTGTATAATGATGCAGCCAGACGCTGTGGTCTAATCTAGTAACGTAAGTCTTAACCTCGTTATTAGTATACAAAAGCATGCTGCTTTTCTGTGCTTCCATACCCTTTTTGCCATTGGTTTGTTTCGGTGAGATACAGGGGGAAAAGCCCAAGTCTCCTGCAGGGTTGGAGTATTAACTTATAAAACAGTCCCTCTGGGAGCTTTGGGGTTCATATAGATATTGCGTTAACAAATACATACTCCATAGTGGCTGCCTATTGACAATGTAAGTGCCTCATAATGAATATCATACCATATTTCAGGACTACTATGTTTAAATAATGTTTATTTGTGACAGCAGTGTGAGTTCATAGTCATTTCATGATTTTTATCTCTTTTCAAAATAATCTACTTATATAATGATGATTTAAATGGACATAAATATGTATAAGGCTACTCGTATATAACAAAATATGTAGAGGAAGGCTTTCTTGTCACTACAGCTGTATGTAAAACATTTGGACATAATGAATCTGGTTCATTGAAAAAGGACTTAGTGATAACAGTAAGACACCCAATCAAGATTTATTGGCAATAGAAAAGCAATTGCAAATTCACAAATATGTGCCTCCAGCTTTACTTCAGATTACTGCAAAGATAAGCAAACAAAATGACTCATGGTAGGAGAGAAGACCACTCACTGGACACAGACTTCAGGACAGCAGTCCAGGGAGAGAGAAGAGAATGGAGGGAGGAAGGGAGAAAAAATAGGGAGGAGGAAGCCATGACCTCCCTTACAAAACACGAAAAAAATCAGCGGAAAAAATACATGTTGATTCGGACACATGTATGAACACTCGTATGAAAAAAATCACGTGAAATACTGTAGTTTTCGGACCCTTATGAAGTTCCACATGGATTTTTCACATGTACATTTTTCATGTGAACAAATCACGTGAAAAATGTAATGTGTAAACAAACAAAAACACATGAGTCAGACTTCACATGTGCTATTCTAAGTTTCACATGTCCTTTTGTAACCTGTGGGATTCGAACCCAAGTGTCCCACGGGAGAAGCCAATGTCTTGACCATTAGGCCAAGGAGGCCAACACTGGGTTTGTCTTCCAATGTACTGTAAATTAATGATATATTTCTGTCACTCTCAGAATATTGACTGTTCAATTCAACATAGGGCTGTAAAACGTTTACCAATGTAATCGAGTTAATCGCAGGATTTGATTTAGAATTTGCTCAAATTGAGCTGTAATAAAATGAAATACATATAAAAAGCATGACAAGAATATTGACATCTTCATTTTGTCCCACGTAACGGTTAGCAAAATCAGATAAATTGATAAATCACACTCAATGTCAACTTGTTTTGACGTCAGATTGTTGTTTTTTGTAATAATGTAGGCTGAGAGTCGGGAAGCAAGTTCAGGGAGTGAATGCATTTAATTAATAAATGAAACAAACAGGTAACACAAACAGCCGCACCGACATGGAACAGGAACAGAAACAATGACGACTGGGGAAGAAACCAAAGGGAGTGACATATAAAGGGCAGGTAATCAAGGAGGTGATGGAGTCCAGGTGAGTGTCATTATGCGTGTAACGCTGGTGACAGGTGTGCGCCCTAACGAGCAGCCTGGTGAGCTAGAGGCCGGATAGGAAGCACACGTGACATTTTTAACTATATATATTATGTATTTTGGATGTTTTCAGTGCATTTTGAAAGCTTTCAGACAAAGCGATTGATCACAATGAAATTTATTTTTGCACTAACATTACAAAAATGCCAAGTACCAATCAGTGCAATCAGAAACGTGATTTTCCTTTATTTTCATATCTATTTCCACACTATAATATTGGAATAATACTGCGAAATTGTGAAAATGATGACAATGCCCTTTTAGTGTAAGAGCTGTAAGAAAAGACCGCCTGAAACTTCAGCCTGTTTAGGTAAGATGGAGTTTTGGCCTGCCTGGTGGCATCACCTGATGGAAAATTAGTTAATAGGCCGGTTGCTAGAAACGCAACCCAGTTGTTCAGTCTTTTTGTTCTGTATCTACGGAAGCAACCCAGTCGTTCATTCTAAATGTTCCATTGCTGAACTGGCTGGAAAAGCTATTTTCGCTTGCTTGCTAGCTAGCTAGCCAACTACGCCAACTATGACTAATTTACAGTCACGTCAAAAAGTGCAGCCAGAACAGCAAAGTAGCTGCATTTGCATTTGTTTAAGCTGTTTTCTATAGACATCCATAACAATGAGATAATGAGGCACAATTTAGCCTGGCACAGAAAATGTGTTCACTCGTCAGGACACTGTGAGCACATTTTGAGATAATGTCTGGATGCTTTTATAGTGTAGCCCAAGTTTTAAATTGCCTGGCTGGGCTGATGAGACAGTGGATTGCGCAGTCAGATGGAACAGAGTAAATTGGCATTTTAACATCATAGATTTAGCTGGAGGCTAACTTGTGGAATAGACACCGGCTGGAATGCGGTTTTAACCAAGCAGCACTCAGGATTAGACCCACCCATTGTATAAAGGACAGCAGCTTCTAATAATCTAATAATCTCTTTCTAGAAAAGTATCTGTTTACATTCATTCCAAAACCAAACACGTTCACACATTTTCAAATCCATTAACATCTCTTTTAGGAGTGTTTATTAAATGTAACAGTTAACAATAACAGAAGCTAAAAATATCTAGCTGGATGAAATGGAAGGCTAGCTATCACCTATCACTAAAATAGCTAGCGGTTAGAAATTAGCATGCAACCATTAAATACACATTTCATAAAAAGTAACCTTCTAAAAAACATGTAGTTATCGTGGTTCATATGTACACATGTAAATACACTCAATAATCAAATCAAATCAAATTGTATTTGTCACATGTGCCGAATACAACAGATATTTTAACCTTACAGTGAAATGCTTACTTACAAGCCCTTAACCAACAGTGCAGTTTTAAGAAAATACCTACAAAAATGAAAAGATAAGAATAACAAATAATTAAAGAGCAGCAGTAAAGCGTGGCTTTATACAGGAGATACCGGTACAGAGTCAATGTGCGGGGTCACCGGTGTCGAGGTAATTGAGGTAATATGTTCAGTGGGGGAAAAAAGTATTTAGTCAGCCACCAATTGTGCAAGTTCTCCCACTTAAAAAGATGAGAGAGGCCTGTAATTTTCATCATAGGTACACTTCAACTATGACAGACAAAATGAGAAAATCCAGAAAATCACATTGTAGGATTTTTAATGAATTTATTTGCAAATTATGGTGGAAAATAAGTATTTGGTCACCTACAAACAAGCAAGATTTCTGGCTCTCACAGACCTGTAACTTCTTCTTTAAGAAGCTCCTCCACTCGTTACCTATATTAATGGCACCTGTTTGAACTTGTTATCAGTATAAAAGACACCTGTCCACAACCTCAAACAGTCACACTCCAAACTCCACTATGACCAAGACCAAAGAGCTGTCAAAGGACACCAGAAACAAAATTGTAGACCTGCACCAGGCTGGGAAGATTGAATCTGCAATAGGTAAGCAGCTTGGTTTGAAGAAATCAACTGTGGGAGCAATTATTAGGAAATGGAAGACATACAAGACCACTGATAATCTCCCTCGATCTGGGGCTCCATGCAAGATCTCACCCCGTGGGGTCAAAATGATCACAAGAATGGTGAGCAAAAATCCCAGAACCACACGGGGGGACCTAGTGAATGACCTGCAGAGAGCTGGGACCAAAGTAACAAAGCCTACCATCAGTAACACACTAGGCCGCCAGGGACTCAAATCCTGCAGTGCCAGACATGTCCCCCTGCTTAAGCCAGTACATGTCCAGGCCCGTCTGAAGTTTGCTAGAGAGCATTTGGATGATCCAGAAGAAGATTGGAAGAATGTCATATGGTCAGATGAAACCAAAATATAACTTTTTGGTAAAAACTCAACTCGTCGTGTTTGGAGGACAAAGAATGCTGAGTTGCATCCAAAGAACACCATACCTACTGTGAAGCATGGGGGTGGAAACATCATGCTTTGGGGCTGTTTTTCTGCAAAGGGACCAGGACGACTGATCCGTGTAAAGGAAAGAATGAATGGGGCCATGTATCGTGAGATTTTGAGTGAAAAATCTCCTTCCATCAGCAAGGGCATTGAAGATGAAACGTGGCTGGATCTTTCAGCATGACAATGATCGCAAACACACCGCCCGGGCAACGAAGGAGTGGCTTCGTAAGAAGCATTTCAAGGTCCCGGAGTGGCCTAGCCAGTCTCCAGATCTCAACCCCATAGAAAATCTTTGGAGGGAGTTGAAAGTCCGTGTTGCCCAGCAACAGCCCCAAAACATCACTGCTCTAGAGGAGATCTGCATGGAGCAATGGGCCAAAATACCAGCAACAGTGTGTGAAAACCTTGTGAAGACTTACAGAAAACGTTTGACCTCTGTCATTGCCAACAAAGGGTATATAACAAAGATAACAAAGTATTGAGATAAACTTTTGTTATTGACCAAATACTTATTTTCCACTATAATTTGCAAATAAATTCATTAAAAATCCTACAATGTGATTTTTCTGGATTTTTTTTCCTCATTTTGTCTGTCATAGTTGAAGTGTACCTAGACAATAGACAATAACAAAGGATAGCAGCAGGGTAGAAGGGGGGAGCAATGCAAATAGTCTGGGTAGCCATTTGATTAGATGTTCAGGAGTCTTATGGCTTGGGGGTAGAAGCTGTTTAGAAGCCTCTTGGACCTAGACTTGGCGCTCCGTTACCACTTGCCATGCGGTAACAGAGAGAACAGTCTATGACTAGGGTGGCTGGAGTATTTGACCATTTTTAGGGCCTTCCTCTGACACCACCTGGTGTAGAGCCCCTGGATGGCAGGAAGCTTGGCCCCGGTGATGTACAGGGCCGCACGCACTACCCTCTGTAGTGCCTTGCGGTCGGAGGCCGAGCAGTTGACATACCAGGCAGTGATGCAACCCGTCAGGATGCTCTCGATGGTGCAGCTGTAAAACCTTTTGAGGATCTGAGGACCCATGCCAAACCTTTTCAGTCTCCTGAGGGGGAATAGATTTTGTCGTGCCCTCTTCTGTAAACTGTCTTGGTGTACTTGGACCATGTTAGTTGTTGGTGATGTGGACGCCAAGGAACTTGAAGCTCTCAACCAGCTACACTACAGCCCCATCGAGGAGATTGATGGCGTGCTTGATACTCCTTTTCCTGTAGTCCACAGTCATCTCTTTTGTCTTGATCATGTTGAAGGAGAGGTTGTTGTCCTTGCACCACATGGTCAGGTCTCTCTTCCTACTTATAGGCTGTCTCATCGTTGCCGGTGATCAGGCCTAACACTGTTGTGTCATTTGCAAACTTAATGATGGTGTTGGAGTCATGCCTGGCCGTACAGTCATGCGTGAACAGGGAGTACAGGAGGGGACCGAGCACGCACCCCTGAGGGGCCCCCATGTTCAGGATCAGCGTGGCAGATGTGTTGTTACCTACTCTTACCACCTGGGGGTGGCCCATCAGGAAGTCCAGGATACAGTTGCAGAGAGTGGTGTTTAGTCCCAGGGTCCTTAGCTTAGTGATGAGCTTTCAGGGCACTATGATTTAACTCTGAGCTGTAGACAATGAACAGCATTCTCACGGACAGTTGAAGTCAGAAGTTTACATACACTTAGGTTGGAGTCATTAAAACTAATTTTTCAACCACACCACAAATGTCTTGTTAACAAACTATAGTTTTGGCAAGTCAATTAGGACATCTACTTTGTGCATGACACAAGTAATTTTTCCAACAATTGTCTACAGACAGATTATTTCACTCATAATTCACTGTATCACAATTCCAGTGGGTCAGAAGTTTACATACACTAAGTTGACTGTGCCTTTAAACAGCTTGGAAAATACCAGAAAATGACTCCAACCTAAGTGTATGTAAACTTCCGACTTCCAACTGTACGTGCTTTCAGTTTGTCCCATTTGTTTTCCAATGATTGAACACTGGCTATCAGTACGGAATGGCAAAGGCAGATTATCCACTCGTCGTCTGATCCTCACAAGGCACCCCGATCTCTTTCCGTGAAATCTCTGTTTCTTTTTCCAGCAAATGGCGGGGATGAAGGCCAATTTGGGTGTTTGGAGTATATCCTTCCCGTCTGACTCATTAAAGAAATATTCTTTGTCCAATTCGAGGTGAGTAATCGCTGTTCTGATGTCCAGAAGGCTGTTCTGATGTCCAGAAGGCTGTTCTGATGTCCAGAAGCTCTTTTCGGTCATAAGAGACAGTAGCAGCAACATTATGTACCACATAAATTACAAACAATGCGAAAAAAGAAAAAAAAATAGCACGGTTGGTGAAGAGCCCATAAAACGGCAGCCATCTTCAAACATATGCCCTTGTTTGTAAAAAATGTAATAATTTAAGAGCCAAAACATTACTTTCTAGGGATGTTTTTTTTTAAAAGCTCTCCGGGGCAGGCCACTTTGGCCAAAGGATTAACCCAACAGTGGCCACTGACAGAGATTCAAGAAATCAGAACCACATGTTCAAATGGCGGTGCACTGAGGTGCTTATTTGTTTTTGCTAAATTAATGGGGAATAATTGATAATACCATTACATCACAAGAGGGACACAGGGGAGGGCAGGAGGGAACAAAGAGAAATGTTGCCAATCAATCTGCTTGGAATACCACAGTTGCCAGGCCCAGTCCACCCTGAGATAAAGATCTGTCCTGCTAACCAAGAGCAGACCTGCCAGTCTAACATGTTCGTGATGCTCCTTCCCAATCCGATTCTCCTCAAAGTAGGGTGCGATCCAGCCTGCACTGCAATCTGACACCTTAGACTAACTGGCATCTTTTCTATCACTGAATACTGTTCGGACAATGTTAAGAGTGCTTTGTTTTGCATGTTGAATAACTACTATACTTCACATATCATTGTAAATAAATGCATATTGGTTAATCATTTTTGCAAAATATTCATCGAAAATTGTGTTTTTAGCACAATTTCTCCAAATTTGGTCAGTTTAGTAGTGCTCAGATCAAGTGCAATTCTGTAGTGTGTAGATTGGATGCTGCTCCCATAGCAGAACTACATTGTAAAGCAAGTGCAGATGTGGGTGAGAGAGAATAGTGGCCAGTTCGCTGAAGCAGTGATTTAGATGACAGGGAGGGCTTTAGAAAAGGCAAACAAGTTCATTACACTTCTACATACTTCCCTATCACTCCCTGTGGACTTGTCAATGAAGACAGTGAATAAATGAGCAGGCCCTGTCCTCTTCTCCAAAACCTATTAGAGGAGGCCCAGGGGTGAGAATGTCATTTACAATCTTCACCCCCACACCCTTGACCTCCTCACGAAAGGGTCAGCTTCTTCTTTCGACTTTATTTAAAACATTTGTATTCCTTTGTGTTCCCCAAAGCACAACTTTTTATGCTTTTTATGCTTCTTCTCAGACAAGCAGAGAATGAGGAATTGAAAATGGTGTGTGTGTGTGTGTGTGTGTGTGTGTACGCACGCGAGTGTTTGCGTGCACGTGTTTTATTATAGTAAACTGAAACTGAATCTAAAACGATGAAATCATGAATCTGAATCTAAATCTAAATCATGAAAAAACGATTTACTAAACATAAATAAATGTTTGAAAAATTAAAACTATACTGAACCTATTATCTTTGACTCCAAAACTAACTAAAATAAATAAAAACCATCAGGAATTATGTTCAGTTTAAGTTTTTTAAAAGTTTTTTTTAATACTTTGGACAAAAATCTAATGGGGTTTTCAAGCTTTAGGGGGGTTTTCAAATCAAATCAAATGTTATTTGTCACATGCGCCGAATACAACAGGTGTAATGTGGTGTAACTGTGATCAAATGAAAATATAAAATAAAGTAAGGTTGGTACCCCTGCACATTGCAAGCTACTGAATCTGGTGGGTAAATGCGGTCAGGAGATGCCAATGTTTCAAAAAGCCTAGCTGGTGCATCACTATCACTAGCCATAACTAGCTAACAGGGAAAAACTCGTCAAGGTTGCTAACTTGATTCTTCTTACATGCACTACTAAAGTTAAAAGGCATTGGATTGTTGTAAACATGGGCGAGAGAGTTTCCTTCCACCGTGTGTTTTGCACCAGTCGACGCTATTCCTTTAAAATCCAAGTCATATTGAAAACCAAGGCCATACAGCCATAGGATTCTCATTTGAATAATTGACCACAGCCGGGCCAATGTGCACAATCGTAACGACGTGCAATACGGTTTTGGAAACCTCCAAAACTCTACTTTCATATCATCCCATAATTATTTTACAAACACAAAAGATATACTTACCGTGCCTTGTTATAACACAGATTCTCACAGAGGTGTTTTGTGTTGCACTTCCCGAGCTAATGGAAACTCGGGAGGGCAACAAAGCTGTGCTAACAAAGCTCTGTGGAAATCTGTGGTAAAACAGTCATTGTTTCTTTTGTATTTTAAGGTATTTTTGGATGAGTGTTCAAGGTTTCCAAAACCGTATTGCAATCACGCATCAATTGTTTTTAGAGAGAGCGTTTCACACTTGACCAAATCACCTCAGCTAATCAAAATGGATGTGGAATGACTGAGTCTTGAGAAGGGCTAACCTAACCTATGACCTCAGCAATCACCTTATGTATTACTGCCTCCTAGTTGCAAGAATTGACAACCCAAATGTCTCCTAGCCTCCCACGCATGCTTTCTATTCCTTAACACTTAAACTAAAATGAAATAAAATAAAAACTAAATATTAACATTTTATACAGTTATAGCTAAATTACATCTGAAAACTAACTGAAACTAATCTAAAAAACAAAAACAAATAGAAATAAAAATAAAAATAAATTAAAAACACAAACTGTAGTAACCTTGGTGTGTGCATGCTTGTGTTGTTGAGGGGATTGGTTGAATGGATGGCAGATGATTACAAATGTCTCTGTACTAGCATAATTGGATCAAGATGATTTAGGGCTTATTGGACAAGATGTTGCTTGTCTCAATTCAGATAGATTAACAATTAAATGTGTTTGGTAATTCGGCGGAATATACCTCAAACAGAAAATAAGGCGCATTAACATGAATAAAACATTTTTAAAAAAGGTCCACAAGGAATTTGATTAGCAGTGAATTCCTTCTTATTGCCCGCCTAAGACTTGGCAACACATTTCATAATTCAAAGAGGAGAAATAGTTCTAATAGTTATCTTTCTCTTCTACAATGTCTTCTCTGTCAAAGTGTGTGCATTTGCATGGAGGTAATACATTTCACAATGAGTGCTCTGGTAACATAACCTCTTTATTGGAAGCTTAACATCCTAATAAAATGTAGTGGGGTCACTAATATAAAATAGGAAAGGTCAACTATGCTGCTTGCATTCATATCAAAATGTAATTGATATGTTATTCAATATGAATGCATTGACAATCAACTTAGCACTGAATGATTGACTCGAAGAAGTATTACCATCTGTGTGACTATCTTGGTCTGCCTGACAGTCTCTAACCCAAAACTATTATTTTGGAACGAACTGAGGTGCCTGCCAAGTTGATAAAACCAGTAGTTTTGACGGAGAAAATGAGCCAGCTCAGATAAATACAATACCAAGACATACTGAATACTGTATTAAAAGTGCAGATTAATGTCTGGCTGAAGGGGTGATGGGCTGCATAAGCTCATGTAACCCAATATTTCAAGCTCTGATATTGCTACAATTTGGAATACAAGTAGTCAGTTGTCTGCGTTAGGATATTTGCATCAGGATATCTTAACGCATCTTGGAAATGTAGACCTGTAAACACAGAAATGCAATAGGCGGAAATATCAATGAATACATATTTATGATGAGTATAAGCTTTACTTTTTGGTTCATCTGAATAATAGACAACTTTCCAAGTCAACTGTGCCCTTATTGAGTGCTATATGGTCCTGCCTGACAGAAATACATACAAGTCAACTGTGCCCTTATTGAGTGCTATATGGTCCTGCCTGACAAAAATACATACAAGTCAACTGTGCCCTTATTGAGTGCTATATGGTCCTGCCTGACAAAAATACATACAAGTCAACTGTGCCCTTATTGAGTGCTATATGGTCCTGCCTGACAAAAATACATACAGCTACACATGTTTTTTGTTGTTGTGGCTGTTGTAATGTAAAACAAGTTGACTCAGACACTGAAAACTGACATTTCTTTCGGTCAAATGTTCTTCTGTGGATTCTATTTGTTCAGCCCCTACTCTTGCAATTATGTTAGGGGGCCTCACCCAGATTTGACTTCATATCCAATACGGCGTCCAAAATCCAACCTGGCTGCCACAATACCTAGAAATGGTGGTTTAATCACCTGCATACAGTATATACGTTTTAAATGAGAGACATCTTTCAGATTTGTGTACTATTATTGTGACCTGTACTCGACACTATTTTTGTGCAATTCGGCTATGTTGGGAATCCAATACGCCAGCCATAATTACACTCAAACACCTTTGTATAGATGTTAGAAAAAAAAGGCAGCAGACTGCTTGGCATGACAACACCAACTATTCCAAGTCACACGCGTCTTTGAGGATCAATGATGCAACTCAGAGGCTCCGATGAAAACAAAGAAAATCCAACCCTGGACACCCTCTCCCTAGCTCTACAACTTGACCCCACTGTGGTAGGCTATAACTTGTTCCTCCAGGATTGAGCTCTTAAGTCACCTCCATATCGTTTAGAAGTGAACTTTGAGATTCATGGCTGGTCCAATGCGGCTGCCTGAATCCAACATGTCCTTCCGCTGGCTCACTGCATTTGTGATGCACATTGGGATATTCTGGTGCACTCTTATAATGGCCAGGTTGAGCTGGTAGATTGTCTTTTCCAGACAGTCATGTCCACCATCCTGGCTGTTTGCACTGAAGTTGCCTTATATGTTGACTTGGTGACATTAGGGTGTATGGGGAGGATGCAACCACATATGATGACAAGCTCATAGGATAGGTGTTCACCACATTTGAACCAACGCAACCTGACACTCATTGACAAGAAATGCTATCAACTTACTGGGCCTTCACATATGATAGGAATTGCACCTCTGAAAATGTCAATGCCATCCTGAATCTCCAAGCACACTGTCCTCGATAGGCTCACTACACCATCCACCATCAGCCCTCCCCTCTGGCAGTTACTACAGACAGAGGCACCATGGAACTGGGCTGCCACATGTCAGTATGCCATTCAACAGCCAAAATGCCATCTGGAAAGTTCTGGAGTGCATTACCCTCATATGTGCCTATTTTGTTACAACCCATGTCTGGTCACCCATGTGATACCTGAACTGGACTTGCATGTAAAGAATGATCATGTTGGGGTGACTCATGCTTTGGTCTGGGAAACTGTGCTGTAATCCCAACATCCCTTTAAGGACATATACCATCTATGGCAAACGAGAGCCCCCTTAGGATGGTCAAACGTAAACAGAGATGCTGTATGTCATTGTGTATGTTGGATGGGGATTGACTGTGCCTTTGTGCACCCTGCTTGACCAGCTCCAACTCCTCTGTAACCCCTTTACTGTCAATCAAAGTCTAGGGATCATCCTCAAATGTATATGTGTGTGGAGCTGTGCTACGTCCCTCAAAATGCTTCTTAGTCTTAATCGTACTCTATGACCTACCCTTTAAGTAACCTCTAGTTAAACCGAGGTCTCCCTCACCGGTTCTGCCACTCTCCTTATCTTCTGCTGGACTTGCCCCAGACCGCAATCACAGCCAACCACCCACAATTAATATTGTCCAAATTGTCATCCTACCCGACTTCCAAAGGAAATTAAGGAATATATAGGAGGTGACCTGCAGGACTTTTTGCCACATTCAACATCAAAATATCCACCCACAGGCCAATTAGGTGTTGGAAAGACCAATGGGCAAGTCTGTTTGAGTCTGTTTGTGACAGCCCTTTCACAGACTCTGCTTTTTCAACCAGACAACTAACCATCCCACTACTGAAGTATCCCCCAGAATCATTCACGTTGAAATAACATTCCATTTAGTCAATGTGTCTTGTTAGCATGCAAGCCGCATCTGCTGATTGCCTATACCGAACTGTGGAAGTGGAAACTGATCACCCTACAGCCCCAATCCCGCCAGTCATACAGGAAGGATACTGTCCTTGTCGCTGCAGCTTGCTCAGAATTATTATTTAGCTGTGCAAGCTGGTCAGGCCACCAGAACTGCAACTAACACTGGCTACTTTGTCTCCTCACCCTGTCAGGCCACACTAGTGTCCTGTACACCTCAAAGACTGAATCAACGTTGCACACTTAGTTTCATTTGGCGTAAAGAGGGGGAAGTTGTACATACACACAACTAGAGTAGCTGACTGTTGTATGAAAGGTTGCTTTCCTGTAATTCGGGTAAGGTTTACTATGTGCTTGTGTCGTGAAAGGCTGGTTATTGTATTTTGTGGACTTACATTGTTGATATGCTGTGATTTAAACATGAACACACATTCAAAAAAGATACGGATACAGCTATTCAAGCAAAACAGCGGCATGGCAGTGCCACTTATTGTCCCAGATACTGTATACCAAGCGTTTTATGAGACACTAACACAATATAACACAATACAAAATTAACAAGGGCCAGTTATATGCAGACAAAGGTGTTTGAGTGTAATCATGTTGGCCATATTGGATTCAGAATAAAATGTATTTACACCAGAACAGTCTTTATGGACATGAGTGTTGTACACAATTGTGAAAAAAATGCCTGTAAATCTACAAAATTTAACCTCCATCAAATGTTCTAATAATAATAAATAATTAATTCAATTTGCAAAGTGCTTTTCTTAGAACCATGGTGCAAAAAATAAATAAAATATGAATAACACTAATAAAAACAATCCAAAACACAGAACATAGAACACAGATAACAATCAACGCTATATATAGGTGTCACCAGATCCGGAGGACATGAGAACAAAATGAGCAGAGGTCTTTGAAAGCTTTTGTGAACAGCACAGTCTTCAACTGTGCCTTAAAGAAGGACAGAGACCCTGCAGCCCTAATAGTGTCTGGAAGTGCGTTCCACATCCACAGAGTCGCTCAACTGAAGCCACATCACCCATAGTTTTTAGTCTGCTGCGGGGCTGCTGAACAGAGACGGGCCTGGAGGAGCGAAGGGTGCGTGTGGGGCAGCAGGGTAGAATGAGCTCAGACAGGTACTTGGGTTGTGGATAGTTTGGTAGGTGTGAACCAGGATTTTGTAGTCGATGCGTGAGCACAGGGAGCCAGTGGAGGTTGAACAGCACTGGAGTAATGGGGGGGGGGGGGGGGACATGTGCAGCACAGTTCTGGACATATTGTAGGCACTTGGCAGATACGCCAACAAAAAGGACACTACAATAGGCCAGACAGGATCAGGTGAAAGCATGGATGAGTCGCTAAGCTGCATGTTGTGATATCCCAGGTTGTAATCTGGCAATGTTGCATAGATGGAAAAATGTAACTTTGGTCATACTATTGATGTGGGCCTCAAATGACAGCTGACTTTCAAATATAACACCCAGGTTGCAACCCTCACTGGAGGGGACGACCTTGACACCTTTTAATATTGAGGAAAACCCATGCTTTGGACAGGTACTTGCTTTGATGTCCTATAGGCAGTTGACCAGGATTGTAGTTTTTGTGGAGACATACAGCTGTGTGCCGTCAGCATAAAAGTGAAAACCCAGTCCATGTTTCCTCAATATGTTTCCCTGTGGCAGAATGTAGTTACAAAACAGTAGTGGACCCAGGACCAAGCCTTGAGGGACCCCCTGTCAGACCACAACTGTGTCTGATCTACTAAGATTGATGGCTACAAACTGCTAGCAATCAGTGAGATAGGACCTGAACCAGTCCAAGACAGTGTCTGACAGGCCCAGGAGCTTCTTCATGCAGTCCAGCAGGATGGCGTGGCTGACCAGTATGAGGATTCAGGCAGCCCCAAAGTCAGCATTCATGAGGAGGTTATTGGTGACCCTTACCAGGGCAGTCTCGGTGCTGCGTCTAGCTCTGAAACCCGACTGGAAGGGCTCAAGTAGGCTGTGAGTGGCCAGATGGTTTTGGAGTTGACTAGAAACAGCACGTTCAAGGAGCTTATTCAGGAATGGCAGCTTGGAAATAGGACTGTAGTTCTGGTTATGTTCAGGGTCAGATCCAGGCTTTTTAAGTACTGGTGTGGCTATGGCCAGTTTGAGCTGAGGAGGGTCAAGTTGTTAATTTCTGTGAAGAAAGGCTCCAGAGCAGACAAGTAGGTCTAGACAAGGGAGGTGGAGATAGGGTCAAGTGAGCAAGTGGTGGGCCTCATTGTCCTAACCAGCTCGGTTAGCTTGGTGAAAGTGGAGAACCTTGGGACTGGGTAGCTCAACCACCGGGGCTGGAAAGGATGGTGTTATTGATGGTTTCAATTTTGCTTCGGAAGAAGCACAGGTATTGATTGCACCATTTCTGGGGAGGCTGAGGTAGCAAAATTGTTCACAGGTTGGAGGAGCTTGCTCACAAGAGAAAACAGCAACCGGGAGTTACCACTGCCGTTGCTCATCCGTTGGGAGTAGTAGGATGTCCGAGCTGCATTTAAGGCCTGTTTGTATTCTTGCTGATGTTGCTCATACATCTGCGCATGTACAGTTAGCCCAGTTTTCTGATACTGTCGTTCTAGACGGCGGCCAGTTGCTTTGAGAGAGCTTAGTTCCTCAGTATACCAGCTAGAAGATTTGGAGAAAGACACAATGAAGGTTTTCAAAGGAGCAACTTCATCCAGTATGGAGGCCAATGCAGTGTCGTATTGAGCCACAGAGTCAGTAACTGGAAGGTAGGAGATGGATTCAGTAAGCTGGCCAGTGTTGATTGTTTTCAGACTCTCAAACTGAATTGAGAGTTTCTTGGGTTGAGTGGGTAGAGGAAGACTAGGGTGAAAGTGATGAGTTTATGGTTGGACAGCCCTGACACATTTCCTTCCAATTTGGCGAGATCCACACCTGTGGTACAGACCAGGTCCAGTGTATAGCCTTTGTCGTGGGTGGGAAAGTCCTTGTGCTGTTGGAGTCCAAAGTTGTCCAGGACATCAGCCAGGCCGGTAGAGAGACTGCAGTTAGGGGAGTCGGCATGTGTGTTGAAATCACCAAGCACTAGCGCAGTGCTCAGGAGTGTGTAGTAGCGCAGATGGCTCAGCAAGAAAGTCAGAGTTGAGCTTAGGTGGCTGAAAAATCAGGACAGCCAGTACTGATACAGAGCCATTATGGCAGCCATATTGGATTTTGGAACCTCCTGCTTTGGGCTGTATGTGTCAATACGTAGTTCATACATGCATAATCTATAAGCAGAATTTCTGTCTTATCTCAATTTGCCACGAAATCCCTAGTTTGAAAGCGACTGTTTTCTTGAAGCTGTGCCGCGCCATTTTCCCTACATTCCCCCCCACGTGGGCCAGCCCCCTAGCCATGTGAGTTCTAGCCAATGAGCTTCAACCCCTCGCATTTGAGTGACAGCTAGCAAGATGCCTGCCCAGTGTTATCCCATGAGGTTGCAAGGCGGACCCAACGGCTCGGTGGACACAGCAAAGAGAGAGAGAGCAATGACGTGGTGCACATATCTGCACATACTGTATGTGATATAGAACGACATTTTCGGGGACCACTTTTAATTACAAGAGTAGGGTCCAAAGACACAAAATCCTTCAAGGAACCTTGGACCCAAAAAGTCTCATTCTGATGTCTGAGCCAACTTCTTTTTCCTTAGAGCAGATTACAATAGCCACAACATCAAAAAACGCGTAACTGTATTTAGTTTTGTCAAGCAGGACCACACAGCACCAAATGAGAGCAATTAATCAGCTCCCATAAAGTAAAGGTTACATCCATCATAGTTGATATTTCCACCTAAGGTATCTCTGTAATTGCGAGTCTATATCTCCAAGATGTATTATTTTTTTAGTTAGTTAGGCAAGTCAGTTATGTTCAAATTCCTATTTACGTTGACGGCCTACCAGGGAACAGTGGGTTAACTGCCTTGTTCAGGGGCAGAACGACAGATTTTTTACCTTGTCAGCTCGGGGATTCAATCCAGCAACCTTTCGGCTACTGGTCCAACGCTCTAACCACTAGGCTACCTGCTGCCCCATTACAATATCCGAATGCAGTTTGTTTGTGTATTTAGGGCTGACAACTTTGCAATATCAGAGTTTGCAATATTGGGTTACCTGAGCTTATGTGGCTCATCCCCCCCTCCAGTCAGGCATTATTCTGCACCTTTAGAGTTTAGGGGGTGTGTCACAATCAATCTAACCACATTTGCAGTAAAATATTGCCAGTAGCCTAATAAGTTTGATTTGTGTGTGAATAACCAGAGTAATTGAAGTCAGCTCTCTCGTGGATGCTACCTGCACAAAAAGCATTAAAAAAAAATTCAAATCAACTGGCAAGCCAGTAAACTAGTGCAGCGTCTCCCAAAAATAACTTTCCATTGCACTGTCCCACCCACTGACCAAAGATAAGGCCTCTCTCTCCACCCAGCCTAGCCTGCAGTTAGCGTATTACCTTGACACAGGAAAATAATTTGTCAAAACCTTATTTTAAAGCACTATGAATGTCATCCTGTGTTGCCGCTCTTAATTGAAATGTCGTTGGCAAACGGAGGAAATATATGGGCACACATGGCTGGTTTCGGCGGAATGGTTTATGGTGATGGTAACCACAGCTGTTTAATATTAACATCCTCCGTACTGTATACTTTACATTCCACATGTCACTTCTACTTTGATTTATCCAAATAGAGGTTAACGGGAGATAAAACTGCTATTTTACGTTTTATCATATTGTGATTTTCAGATAGCTCTCGCTAAATAAACACACATTTACATTTCACAAATGATTTTTTTGAGCAAGGTCACTTCTAAGACAACTGTGAGAGGTTGCAATAATATCCAGATAATGATTTGCGGGCAGCCTCTCGAGGTTTGTCATCTGCAAATGATTCAAGCTCGGAGGACTAAGCCATTTTATGTGGCTAAGATCTTTCAGAGGAGCATTTCTTCCAGAGAGGCCAGGTTGGAAATCCAACAGCTGCGCTATTGGAAATAATTTACTCGGTCTGGGCTCATCTTTAGTGAAGTTCTCTGTCATTCCGATGGCTCAATTAAAGCTCTGTTAATCACCACCCTTGAATTCCGCTATGGAAAATGATCAACCCGTGTAGACTGTACTCTTCTGATGTGAGATAAGCTTTTTAAAATGACCCGGAAGATTAAGTGCAAAGTGCATTCTACATTACGCAGAAGGAAACTATTCACACCTTCATCTGTGCACACATAAACACACGTGCCCAGGCGCTCTCTCTCTCTCTCTCTCTCTCTCTCTCTCTCTCTCTCTCTCTCTCTCTCTCTCTCTCTCTCTCTCTCTCTCTCTCTCTCTTTTCACACACATAGTAAGTGAATATGAGAAAGGGGTCGGACGCCCATCCCCCCTCCGTCAACCTTGCCACAACCCCAAACTCCTGAACTCACTTGTACATTTTAGGCCCCGATAATAAACCAACATCTGCAGAACTTACAAGTGCTTTACCAGAGTTAATTGAGTAAATTGAAGCAAGCTGCAGCGCAGTGGTGATCTATGATCCCCGGTTGAGGGCCCAGAAGGGAGACAACAGATTTACTGCGAGGACAGTGGGCGGCCTTTTGTTCAGGCCCTGGTTCATGGGAAGTTTGAGGTCAGCTGGGATTAAAATATCCCCAAGAACAAATGGTGTAATTTGAGTGTAATATAAGGAGCCCTGTGCCAGTTTCTACCAGGGATTCCAGGTGTGATTTATTAGATTTTAAGCCCCAAGTCCCTTTTTCACCCCCTGTCTGTCCGTCCGCCCCCCCTGTCCATCCGTCCGTCCTATTATTTAGGATTTATAGATAACAGGAATATTGGCCCTTATTAATGGATCCTTTAGTTCTGGATGACATAACCGAAACAGAGGGAGTCATGCAATATGAACACAAACCAATACCAAGAGGTGAAAAGTCAGGCAGCCTCCAATCTGGGTGACGGCGCTACTAGAGACTCCTCTAACTTTCACCTTGAGAGTCTCAGTGAGATTGCAGTGCTTCACTCTTCTGAAACTACAAAGGAAAAGAAGTACGGGGTCATAACTAGGCACATTGGTGACTGGGATTGGGGGATTGACCCCTTTGCGGGAGTTTCTCAGGAGCACTGAGCCAGCTAGCCAAGGTGGAGGTGGTGCTGTCGTGCGGTGATTGCATTGAGCGTTCAGAAGAACCACTCAACCCACTGGCCAAAAACTGGTTAAATCAACGTTTTTTTCCACGTCATACTTTAAAAAAAATCTATGTGACGACGTTGAATCAACATAAAGTTAATTGCGTATTTTTTTCACGTGACTTTTAACTTAAACCCAATGTCATGGTGACATTTTTTGTTGATTTCATGTTGAATTCACATTCGTTGACAAATGTAAATCAAATATAAATGTTGAACTAATGTCTGTGCCCAGTGGGAAGGACCCTGGTAAAACGTGGAGATGTGATTGACAATGATAGAGCAAAAAATACGTATGTGTGCTGAAAGAACCAGTGTGCACAAATACTACTCAAAATCCCCTCAATTGTTTATTTACTCTCCTCAGCCCACTGTTGGTATTTATGTTTAGGACATTCATTCATCCTTGTCTGTTTTTACATCAGGAGATTCATTGCGGCTAAATTACATTACACACACCAGTGCGTTTACTTTTACGTTGGTTAAAATGTCAAATTATTTGTATTTTTGTGCCTCTGCAAACCCAAATAATCTTTATATTTCCTGTCTCTTGTCTAATATTATGAAGTAGCCTCCATGACATCTGTAAATGCAGTGTGTATAGACATCTACACCAGATAATCACCACTCATTAAGTGGTGATATAGCAACGGTTGATTAATCCAAAATGAATGCAGCTCCTCTCCCTCCAAGGGTTAACGGGAACACACACATCTAACAGAGAAAAGGAAAGACAACAGTGTCATCCCGTACAAAATAATCAAATTACAAAATCACACACACACACACACACAAAACCCCATCTGTCTAATAAGGGCAGACACAAGCCTAAATTGCAACGTATGCTAACATCCTCGAAGATGATTAAACAGTTATGTCAAATTTGGCTTTATTCCCAGCTCGATTTTACTTCCAGATCTTTTGCATGTTTCTCATCGTTTAATGTGAAGGCACAAAATTATCATTATCTCGCACCAAATGAGAGGCTGTGTAGGCTGCGCCAATCAACTCCCCCCATGCGTGGATGCTAAAGATAATTAACCACGTTGTATCATTGGGAGGTTAGCTACACCGTCTCTTCAACCCTTTCACACTCTCACTGAACAACCAGCCTACCTCTGACTCTGTACACAGGGCCACACAAATGGAGAGAGAGAGAGAGAGAGAGAGAGAGAGAGAGAGAGGGAGAGAGAGAGAAGGGGGGATAGATAAAGGGAGAGGTGGGTGGAGACAGGAGGAAGAAATAGCGGGCCAAACTCGTTTTCCGCTTGAGGGGTTAGCTGCAGAGAATGCTCCTCCACTAGGTAAATGATTAAGGGGGGGAGAAACCTTTGCTGCTTTGCCATTATGTACTTCAAAGGTCTCCAAAGGCAGGTTAAATGAAAAGCAAATGTGTTACCCTGCTGCTCAAATACCTAAAATGTTTTAGCAGGTGCAAGCAATGAAGAGGTGGGCAGTGACAGCAGTGCCGTGGCTGCACCTTGCTTGGGAAAGCCTCCAGGACCCTCCTCCTCTTTAGATGGAGAGAGAGTGAGGGAACCAGGGGAGGAAGATACTGACTGGTGTCCTGTGGCTTCCAAGTTTCTGTTGAATGTTCGCACCACTCTAGCTGACCTTTGGCTAGACTCAGATGAGGTGAGGCAGCAAGTGCTCTACAGTATAGTGTTGAACTCTGAGCTGTAGTCAATGAAGAGCATTCACTATAGTTTTGGCGCAGTTGGTGCATGACACAAGTCATTTCTCCAAGAATTGTTAACAGACATGTTATTTAACTTGTATCACAATTACAGTGGGTCAGAAGTTTACATACACTAAGTTGACTGTGCCTTTAAACAGCTTGGAAAATTCCAGAAAATTATGTCATGGTTTTAGAAGCTTATGATAGGCTAATTGACGTAATTTGAGTCAATTGGAGGCGTACCTGTGGATTTATTTCAAGACCTTCCTTCAAACTCAGTGCCGCTTTGCTTGACATCATGGGAAAATCTAAATAAATCAGCCAAGACCTCCAATTTTTTTTTTTTAGATCTCCACAAGTCTGGTTCATCCTTGGAAGCAATTTCAAAACGCCTGAAGGTACCACGTTCATCTGTACAAACAATACTACGCAAGTATAAACACCATGGGACCACGCAGCCATCACATCGCTCAGGAAGGAGACGCATTCTGTCTCCTAGAGATAAACGTATTTTGGTGTGAAAACTGCAAATCAATCCCAGAACAACAGCAAAGGACCCTGTGAAGATGCTGGAGGAAACAGGTACAAAGTATCTATATCCACGGTAAAACGAGTCCCATATCGACATAACCTGAAAGGCCGCTCAGCAAGGAAGAAGCCACTGCTCCAAAACCGCCATAAAAAAGCCAGACTATGGTTTGCAACTGCACATGGGGACAAAGATCGTACTTTTTGGAGAAATGTCCTCTGGTCAGATGAAACAAAAATAGAACTGTTTGGCCATAATGACCATCGTTATGTTTGGCAGAAAAAGGGGGATGCTTGCAAGCCGAAGAACACCATCCCAAACATGAGGCACAGGGGTCGCAGCATCATGTTGTGGGGGGTGCTTTGCTGCAGGAAGGACTGGTGCACTTCACAAAATAGATGGCATCATGAGGAACGACAAATATGTGGATATATTGAAGCAACATCTCAAGACATCAGTCAGGAAGTTCAAGCTTGTTCGCAAATGGGTCTTCCAAATGGACAATGACCCCAAGCATACTTCCAAAGTTGTGGCAAAATGGCTTAAGGACAAGAAAGTCAAGGTATTGGAGTGCCATGACAAAGCCCTGACCTCAATCCTTTAGAAAATGTGTGGGCAGAACTGAAAAAGTGTGTGCGAGCAAGGAGGCCTACAAACCTGATCCAGTTAAACCAGCTCTGTCAGGAGGAATGGGCAAAAATTCACTCAACTTATTGTGGGAAGCTTGTGGAAGGCTACCTGAAACGTTTGACCCAAGTTAAACAATGTATAGGCAATGCTACCAAATACTAATTGAGTGTATGTTAACTTCTGACCCACTGGGAATGTGATGAAAGAAATTAAAGCTAAAATAAATCACTTTGTCTACTATTATTCTGACATTTCACATTCTTAAAATAAAGTGGTGACCCTAACTGACCTAAGACAGGGAATTTTTACTCAGATTAAATATCAGGAATTGTGAAAAACTGAGTTTAAATGTATTTGGCTAAGATGTATGTAAACTTCCGACTTCAACTGTAGGTGTTCCTTTTGTCTAGGTGTGAAAGAGGCGGTGTGGAGTGCGATTGAGATTGCGTAATCTGTGGATCTTTTGGGGCAGTATGCGAATTGGAGTATGTCTAGGGTTTCAAGGATGATGGTGTTGATGTGAGTCATGTCCAGACTTTCAAAGCACTTCATGGCTACCGACGTGAGTGCTGCGAGGCGGTAGTCATTTAGGCAGGTTACCTTCGCTTTCTTGAGCGCAGGGACTATGGTGGTCCGACTGAAACATAGGTAGTACAGACTCGGTCAGGAAGAGGTTGAAAATGTCAGTGAAGACACTTGCCAGTTGGTCCGTGCATGCTCTGAGTACATGTCCTGGTAATCCGTCTGGCCCGCGGCTTTGTACTGGTAATCCGTCTGGCCCCGCGGCTTTGTTGACCTGTTTAAAGGTCTTGCTCACATCGGCTATGGAGAGCGTGAGCACACAGTTGTTCGGAACAGTTGGTGCTCTCATGCATGCTTCAGTATTGCTTGAGCATAAAAGGCATTTAGCTCATCTGGTAGGTTTGCTTCACAGGGCAGCACGCGGCTGGGGTTCCCTTTGTAGTTCGTAGTAGTTTGCAAGCCCTCCCACATCCTACGAGCGTCAGTGCCAGTGTAGTAGAATTCAATCTTAGTCCTGTATTGACGCTTTGCCTGTTTGATGGATCATCTGAGGTCATAGCACGATTTCTTATAAGAGTCCGGATTAGTGTCCCGTTCCTTGAAAGTGGCAGCTCTAGTCTTTAGCTCGGTGCGGATGTTGCCTGCTTCTGGTTGGGGTATGTACGTACGGTCACTGTGGGGACGACATCGTCATCCCAACCGATCCAACCAGGTTCAACCATATTCAACATTCTCTTTTAGAAACAGGAAGCAATATTATTTTAATTTCACGAAGTTAAATTCCACATTTGAAATCTCTACAAAATGTGATGTTTTTTCTTATTTGAAAAGTGAAATGGATCTGAAAATGTTATTTTAATATCAATTAGGATGTCACATGACATACATAGATACAAATAAAAGCAGAAATCATACGTTATGTTCGCCTAGCAGTTCACCAACAGTTGGCACTGCTTGTCAAGTCTAACTCAAGTCCATCTTATTTTGCCTTTTCCATATCAGCATCATTCATTACATGATCACACTATTAATATGACCACACTGTTAATGCTAATTACAGTTCTCCTGATGACAAAGCTCAGTAATTACAGTTTCACAAAATCTCATCATAGGTGTCGAAAACAACACATTTGTATGCATCAGGTCAGAAGGGCACTTTCTTCCTTCAGAATGTTTACATTATCAGAGGTCCATTCATGTGGATGGCTGAACCTATTTCTGTCTCAGTCTTTCACACTGTACATAGATCTTTCTACTGTGTTATTGACTGCACATTTGTTAATGTGTAACTCTGTGTTTGATGTTTTTTGTCGCACTGCTTTATATATATATAATCGAATAATAAAATTCACATACAGTCCATACACATTAACTCTCATGGTAAGCTGTGCACTTTGCGAGGATGTTGAAGGTAAAATTCTGACAAACAAATATTCTCCTTGCGATACATGCTGCTGCAGGTCAGAGTAAAGTTGGATCACTGAATCTATCTGCATACGATGAATAAGAGAAGGAGGATGCGGCCAAGGCTGCTCTTTGTTTAACTTCCCTTCCTCGTAGTCTGTCTGCCATTTGTAAATCCACATCCGAGCAGGACAGGTGTTGATTAATCCTCTCGACATTTCCCCCAGACATTCTTTCACTCTTATTGACATTCTTACTGCCACCAAGCGAACGCAGGGAAATGAAAGAGCTGCCCTGGTATTTTGGAAGCTCCTCAGTAGTCCAACTTACGCGGGCTAGCTGCTGTGATGGCCTACATTATGGAGTTTATGGGCTGTGGTGTGTGTGTGTGTGTGTGTGTGTGTGTGTGTGTGTGTGTGTGTGTGTGTGTGTGTGTGTGTGTGTGTGTGTGTGTGTGTGTGTGTGTGTGTGTGTGTGTGTGTGTGTGTGTGTGTGTGTGTGTGTGTGTGTGTGTGTGTGTGTGTGTGTGTGTGTGCGTGTGTGTCTGTAGGGGGTGGGGCTGCTCTCTCCTGCACGATGGGAGAGGAGTAAAATAGCTGCCCCTGTCTGGCTTCGCCACATGCCAATCTCGTCATTACCTCTTTACACGTTACAGTATGTCTGTCAGACATGATCCAGCATCACTAGATCTAATGTTTCCATTCAGTGTAATAACACATTTTGCACAAGCAAATTTAAATA